>NC_064283.1:65504147-65511213 GCF_019186545.1 Solanum stenotomum | reverse complement strand
GTGCCATCATGACTTAAGAAATCGGGTCGTGACAGTAATACACTCCATGATGATATTACAAATGAGGATGCTTAAATAATGTAAAAATATGTCAATCAAGAAGAAAGGTGAACGGAGGGAGTAGTATATATTATCTTCCTTTTTTTATTTTTTATTTTAAAGTTGTTATAAAAACTCGTTCATGGGTTATGTTTGGATGGTTAAATTTTGAATCCAAAGTTAAAAAAACATCACTTTTTCCCTTCAAAATACATAAAGGGCCATTCAATTTTTAGTTTAATCAAAAGGAACACTTTGCTAGAGAAGGAGTGAGATATGTTTGTGCTATAACTACCGTTAACGACATAAAAAAATTGATCATCTCGCTGACTTATGAGCAATTTTTCTCTTTTATTTTATCTTTTTTCTCGCTACTTATGAGTGATTTGCTCTCTTTATTTTTTTTCCCAAATATCGTTCTACACTAAGCGAATTTGTAAGTTTTTTTTTGTTATTCTCGTTGCACACTGAGCGAGTTCTCAACTTCTTTTATTATATGTCCTCATAGTAACCCCATCATTAATTTTTATTTAGATAACGATAAAAACTTTCTAATAAAATAGAAAACATTTTTATTTCTTAATATTTTTTATAAATTGAAGTAGGATAAACACTTTTCCAACGAAAAAATCATTATTAGAAAAAGAATGTGTTTTAAAAAAATAATAATAATATATTTAGTTGAAAAAAAGACATTTTTGACATATTAAGTACAACAATAAGAGCATTTTTAGACCAAACTAGTGAAGATAATCATATTTTTTTAACCCCTTTTCTGTTAATTAAATCATCACAAAATCCCCCCAAAAAAAAAAGTTCTCTTTCAACACATTTTTCCACACACTAACAAAAACAGAAAGAAATCAAACATTCAAAAACTAAAAAACATTCAAATAGGCTTCCATTATCAAATAAAACCTCGCATATGGTTCTAAAGAGCCACTGCATTTAATTTCTCTTCAACATATTTCATTCTCTCAGGAATCTCCTTCAGCTTTGAACAACGACTGATAGCAAGTCTTTTAATGAGAGGCATGGCACTTGTGGCTAAATGCCATCTTTCTAGCTTTGAAAGATCATAAAGATGAAGGAACTCGAGTTGACGGAAGCTGTTATCACTGCACATTATTTCTTTTCCATTATAAGCATCTTCTAATATAAGATCTCTTAGATTTGGCAACATTCCCAAAGTAGGCATCGGATCTTCCATGAGTTTTGACTTCCTAAGAACCATCATTGTGATGGAATTTGGAAACAGAGGCAGTTTCTCTATTCTCCCTTTTAACAACAATTTCTGGAGCTTTTGACAAGAACTAAGAAATTCAAGGGATGAGAATGATTCATCCAATTTACAAAACAATGTGAGACTACTAAGGTTTTTCAAGCTGCTAATGTTGTTCAGGGAGTAAGATTTGGTAATTTGATGCATGCTTAATTCTCGAAGATTGACTAAATCAACAGAGTCAACATCTTTCCACTGATCACAACGAACGTGTTTAAGAACTTCCAGACTAGTGAGTTTGCTTATACGTTTCAGAGGTTTTGAATACGAAGCAACTAAATGTCTTAGATTTATCAGGTCAGCTGTCTCGTGGGGTAGTTCGCAAGAGTATCCCCGCTCATTGACAAAAAGTGTCTATAGATTCTTGAGGTTGCCAATGGAAGAGGGAACATCACGGATACCTCTCAATCTTAGCAACTTAAGGTGGTACAAACTTCCAATGGCATCAGGTATTATAGACGCAACACGCATATCCAAGTACAACACGTAGAGATGTTGGAACACACTACTGAAGTTCATAAGACTGATATTACGAAAATCTGGATCAGAGAACATAATTGACCTCAACTTCAAGTTAGAAAGATCAAGTGAGAGGTACCTTTCTCCTTGACTATGAATGACATGTCTGATACATAAAGAGGATATCGAGTGCTTTCTTGGATCATAAAAGTCAAAGAAGTTTACCTCCAATGCCTTTTGTATCGCAAGATCACGGAGTAAATCATGGACCCTACAGTCAGTAACTTTTTCCCAAAGTGTTTTAGCCACTTGAACCAAGCTTCGTCTTATCAGCTCATTCAAGAAGCCTTCAGCGATATCCTCCATTCTTTCTTCTCCTCTTGGAATGATGAAACCCTCTGCCATCCACAACCGTATTATGTTATCAGCCTCGAGCACTTGATCTTCTGGAAAAATACCAAAGTACAGAAAACACTGCTTGAGCGCTGTTGACAAATCATTGTAGCTTAATGATAGTATGTTAGAGATTTCAATAAATTTATCTTTTTAATGTTCTTCCAAAGGTGATCTTCCACCTTTTGCCATTCGCTTAGCCCCTTTTTATGCGAAAGTAGTCCGCTTAATACAACAATCGCAAGAGGTAAGCCTCTACACTTTTCCACCATATCCTTGGCTAGACTTTCCATTTCTGGAACCATTGCTCGAACATCAAGTAGTTTCCTACGAAAGAGATCCCAACTTTCTTCTTGGCTTAGGAAACGAAGTTTATGAACAAAACCTCTTTTGTCTACTCTTTCAGCGACATCCTCTTTGCGTGTGGTAATAATGACTCTGCTGCCATTCTTGCTATCCGGGAATGCTCTTTTCAAACTCTCCCATGCTTCTCTCTGCCATACATCATCAAACACCACAAAGTATTTGCATTCTTTTAATAGATCACGAAGATAAATTTCTAGATCTCCTTCTGTCATCCTTTCCAACAAATCTAGAGTTTCCTTGGTGCGACCTTGGATGGATTTTATGATATTCCAGAAAAGATCCATGGTGTTGTACTCTTGAGACACACATATCCAAGAGCGTGTAGGGAAACTAGAGGCTATATTAGGACTGGTGTAAAGTTTTCTGGCAAGTTTTGTACAACATCCTGAATGGAGACGACGCTTCCACGAGGCTCTGCTTTGAGAAGTTCAGCTAGCAAGTTTTGTACAACATCCTGAAAGCCAACAAAAATGTAATCCTGGTCATCTATATATGAGGTAGTTCTCCTCAATGTTGTAACCTGATTACTTGACCCTTCTCCAGCATTGCTATTGATATTTGTAATACCATAAGTCTCTCGTTTGCGAGAGATATCCATGATTCGTTTCTTGAGTGATTTGATCTCCTTGGCTATATTGTAGAATTTCTTCTCCTTCCTACATATGCAAGCACAAGCCTTGAGACAACTAGCACGTTTACCAGCCTCAAAGCTGTAAGTCTCGAGTATAGCAACAGCGTCATTAGCAATAGAGTTGATCTCAAACACCCATTGTACAACTCTATGATCTACACATTGCTTTAGTTCTGCATCTTTGAGGAAAGGTTGTATGAAGAGTAGCTCATTTCTCAGCCATGTAATTTCATCTCTGAGACTTGTAAGCAGGGAAACTTGTTGACTGAGGAAATCGCCCAATTTTCGAAGTGCAAATGACAGAAATGCATCAGCCATCTTCAGGACTGTTGATTTTTATGTAGAAAAGAAGGGGCTGTATACAGTGTATATATATATACGAATGAAGATATAAGGCCAAAAATGGACGATCAATACGAAAGCAAGACATGAATTCTTTGCCGGCATATGCCTTTGTTAAAACACTATGTGGCTGTGTTTGATACTATCAATGTCATATCATGATAGCAAGTTAGACAATCCAAATTGAAATGTGACCTGAAATTAAATTTATCTTTTGTAGTAATTAATAATATAAGCAGTACTCACATATCTTTTTAAATGCAATTTCAGTAAAATTATAGCACTCATAGTACATATAATTTTTTTAAAAAAAATATCATTATAAGTTCCCCTTGGCATTGCAATTTTATTCATCAATATAAAGGTCTCACCACCATATGGTGATAATTTTTTTTAAAAGCAAGACAATGCCAAAATTGGACGATCAGTACGAAAGTAAGATATATGCACTACTTCTTTGCCGACATATGCATTGGTTAAAAAACAATGTGGGCGTGTTTGGTACTATTAAAGTCATATTTTGTGCAAAATGATTTTCTAAAAAAATATTGTTCACGAAAAATATTTGTTTAGAAATGTTTAATGATGTTTGACGTAGTGAGGTGTACGTGGACCTTATCTCTATCATTGTCAGATAGAAATATTGTTTTCTAAAGACCCTTGGCTCAAAGAAATATTTTTCAAAATGTCTTTGAAAGAAATGCAAGAGTCAAAAAAGTTGCAATGAAAATATGGTTTCCTATGAATATTTAGTGAAAACTAAAAACAAGTAGCACCAAAATCTTGGAAAATTTAACTTTCATTGATGGAGAAACCAATAATATTGTCACGCCCCGAGGCTATCCCCTTTACGTAAACACGGGACCTAGGATCACAAATGACCCCAAGCTAACCCTGAGCTGGCATATCATAACATACTAAGATAAACTGAAAGGAGAAATATTGTGTGGAAGCTTAAAACATGATATAAACTGAAATGATAGGGAATACCCATTCTAAGTCTGAATATATAAAAGACTGAGAGTTCAATAACAACTGAAAGATTAAACTCAATCTAAAACTGAATCTAACTATGTCTGAATAAAAGCCTCTAACTGACTAGAGATGTTGGGACATGCCCTCAGCTAACTCTAGCAAAACTGAAAGACTGAAAGTAAAGGAAAGGCATGTCTATCGTCCCCGAAGAATGAGGACTCACCACTGGTACTATTGAACTGGAATCGGGAATCGATCTATGCATGATCTGAATGCTGAGTACCTGAACCTACATCACGAGAAGATGTAGCATAGAGTATACGTCAGTACTTGAAAGGTACTGAACATGCAGGATAAGATAAAGCTGAACAACATATACTGAACTGTAACTGATAACCTGGTCAATGCACTAGAATTTGACTGTGGGAGCTACTAATAATCGACATAAGCTAAACGTGGAGTCCGATGTATACGCCACATTGAGAGGACCTAATATACCCTACCAGAGGTATAGATGTATGACTGGCGTGATCACTAAATATTATGCCCACATATGGGACTTAACCTACGGGGGCACGAAGTTCTGGGACTATGAGGGTGACTATCCCTAGTCCAACTCGGTATTAAGCCTACTCCCAACTAGAATGTATAAAGTACAACATAACTGAAATAAACTGGATAGCTCAAGATTCTAACATGCTAACTAAAAATGCAACATTAAGTACTGATAATGAAACATTTGAAAATTGATGCATATATATCTGTATAAACTGACCTAGCAAGTGTAATTCATAAACTAAACGAAGTAACACATCTAGGGTTTTGAATTTCATGCAAGGATTAAGCAACATAGTTATGGAAAACATGATAATATGATTAAGGACACTATAACAGCTAAATCACAGCAATAATCTGAAGTTCTAGAAACCTTAAATCTAACATAATGAAGGGATTCAAGAATTTGACTGAATTCTAAGGACCTAATGGGTGAAAGGAACCCACTAGTGAAATCCCACATACCTGGTGACAAAATCTACGAAAAACTCTTTCGATTTTGGGGCTAGATCTAAAAAAAACTTGTTGCTATTCTTGAGGATGCTAACGCCTAAATTCTCTTCTTTTGCACTAGTTTTTGGTGAAATTAGGTAAATGATCGATTAGGGTAAGTTCTGATTAAGTTACTAGGCTCAAATTGACCAAAACTATGTAGTTTAGGGGTTAAACGACGTAGTTTAGGTGTCCAACGCATAGGGGATAAGACCAAAATGACCCCACTTAAAATCTGACGAGGGCCGACCACGGGCCTTATGACCAACCGTCTCAAGGACCAAGGACCGTCAAGTTAGTCGTGGTCCTTGGCCAGTTGCTATTGGTTCTGGGTGGTTCGGCCACGACCCCTACCACAACCCGTGTGAAGGAACACAAACCGTGAAGGTCGACGTAGTTCTTCACTTAGGTTGGTGGTCTGTTGGCTCAGGTCCACGAACCCTCCTAAGGCCTGTCATCAACACCACGCCCCGTGGAGGGCTCCGTGGTCTGATGCCTGAGCTGGGGAAATTCTGTTTGGCTTACACGAGCCTTTCCATGGCTCGTGGGGTGGTCCACGACCCGTGAAGGCTGTCGTGGTCCACCTCTCTTTGGGTTGGGTGTGAACCACAGACAGGTCGACGGACTGTGGTTCCTTTCACGGTCCGTGAACCGTGTCGTGGTTCACCTACTTCTGCTGGTTTTCTATTCAAGGTTCTATGTTTGATTTTCGAGGTGTTACAAATATCATCTTGGCTTTTGATTTTCTTGCAAAGATATATTAAAGCTCGAGAATAAAATAATTTATGTAACATCCGTCAATTTGAAATAACTATGGAAAAGCTTGAAATTTGAAGTAGTCATTTTTTTTGGAAAGAATCTGGAAAATTTGGCTAAGTATGGAAAAAAAAAGAGTTTTTGGTCAACTTTGAGCAGTTGTAACTCCTAGATCAAAATGATTTAGGCGAATTTCCAGTTATGTCTGGAAAGCCCTTGGAATGATCTTTCCAACGCCACCGAGTTTGCTTGATTCCGAGTTCGTGTGAGTGAGTTATGACCTTTGGAAGTTGGGCTGTTGGCACAGTCACACAGTCGCACAGTGCAGTTTGTTTAGTCCGAAAATTTTAAGGGTATTTTGGTCTTTTCCCTAATCTTTTCTTTGGGTTATATTGAGGTGTTAGACTGATGTTTGGATCATTTTTGTCCCATTTTAAAGAGTGAGAGTAAGAGTGAGAGTTAGGGCTTGGAAGATAAGAGAGAAAGAAGAGGAAAAGAAGAGGAGAAAGAGAAGAAGAAGCTAAGGATCGTCGTGGATTTTCGTCGGGGGTGATCCCTAATCAGGTATGTGAGTTCTTTAGTGTGGGTTGATCCTTTCCCCCACACACCAAGCTCATTTTATGATTTGAGAAAAGATTGGATTTGTTGTTGAAGTTGTTAGTTGTTGTTGATGTTGTTAGTTGTGTTGTGGAAGTTATTGTTGGTTGTGGGACATGATTTGGTTGTGTTCTTGAGCTGAAACCTATTGTATATTGAGGGATTTTATGATCCTTAGT
>NC_064283.1:65499016-65502919 GCF_019186545.1 Solanum stenotomum | reverse complement strand
TTTTCATACACAGAGATTATTGTATTTTTATATACATCAGTTCATTGTATTTCTATATACATTTCAGGCTTATTGTATCTTTGTATACACACAGAGTTTATAGCATGTTTTAAACAGTCTTTCTTTATATCGCACTTGTTTTAAATTGCCTTATATTGAAAGAAGTCAGTCAGGTTGAGTTCAGTTATTCAAGAGTCGAGTATCTTTGAGTTAAGTATATATTTTTGAGTTGAGTATATATCTTGAGTTGAGTATCTATCTTGAGTTGAGTATCTATCTTTGAGTTGAGTATCTGTCTCTGAGTCCAGTATCTATCTTCTGAGTTGAGTAAGTTTGAGTAGTTTTGAGTATTCCTTGAGTTGAGAAAGTTTGAAAAGAGGTAAGTTATTCAGTTTATTCCAGTTTTTCTTCTAGCCTATGTTGTTTAGCTTTCTAGCTTACATACTCGTACATTCCACGTACTGAGCCTTTTGGCCTGCATCTTTTTATGATGCAGACACAGGTATTCAGGATCATCAACAGGAGATTCGTTGATACATCCGGGAGTTCCAGTTAGCTATGACAAGCCTGTTTGCTTCCGGAGGATTTCATTTACCTTTCAGTTGTATCAGTTGTTAGGAGGTCGTGGGTCTTGTCCCGGCTTCCATCTTTATCACTTAGAGGCTTCATAGATAGACAATAGAGTTTCAGAAGTCTCTTCATTTATTTTGTTAAATGTTTTGAAAACTAAAGTTGCCTTTTATGACGAGTTGTATATATATTCTATTATACAGAGTTTTCTTTTGAGTTAAAGATTTGTAAAGTTGAGTTTATAAACTCTTTTTCAGTTTTAAGCTCTTGTGTGCTTAAGTTAGTATTCCGCTTGGAGTCAGCCAGGATGAGGGTTCGCTTGGGGACCAGCAATGGTCTTCGAGTGTCGGCCACGTCCAGGGTGTAGGCTCGGGGCGTGACAATTTATTACACTAAATTTAAAGAGTACATATATATATATATATATATATATATATATATATATATGATGTGACATACCTTTAAAGTGAGAAGACCGTACTATGTGGGAAAATTATATTAAAGACTGGTACATTATAATTTATGTTCAATTTTTTTATTGAATTAAAGTTTGATCAATTAAAGTTAGATGAAACAATTAATTAAGTGGAGAACAGATAGCTTTGTAATACTTTATTATGCGATTTTATAATTTTTTGTTTATTTGATGAGATTGAATAAACAATTGGGGTTATTTTAATAGTTTTACAACTTATGTAATTCTTATGTTTATGAAAAAATATACAACACAAAAATTTCATATTGCATGTCCAAACAAAACTTTAACTTCATCTCATGATTCCATATTACGATATCATATCATGATTTCATATCGCATGGCCAAACAGACCCTTAATGTGAGATATAAATGATATCACAATTTTGAAATAACTAACCATCCTAGCAAATGAGTCCTTAAGGATGGTTTGCTAGGATTGATAAGGATCAGATAAAATATAAGATTATTTAATTTTGTATGTGATTAGATATTTAGATGTGTTAGTTAATCTAAAGACTATTTATTCCAATTTATTTACTATATATGCAGAAGCTGGACCTATATGTGAACATACACCTGTCAATTTCTGGAAAAAGTATTTATATACGTGTATATCTATTTTGAAAAACTGACCGAAAGTAGAATATAATTAACCGTGCACCATGAGGAGCTGGTACAAGCTAGAGAAATCACTCGCGAGACCAGAATTTGAATCCAGCTAGTGTCTTATTTCATTGTTTTTATTTTAAGTTTCATTTAAAGCTTATATTTGAGTCATTAGTGACCAATCGAATACTACATTATCCGTTAATTATTATTGAAAATTTTGCTAAGGGCCTAAAGTAAGATAATATTGATGAACCTCGATAATATTGGAGCACCCAAAGTCTTCAAATCCTGAGTTCACCTCCAAGTCCATATGTACTATTTGATAAGGAGTATTAGTAAGTGGCAAGATTATCTCTTTATTCAAAATTGAACTCATAGCTATATGTATGTATATATCTTTTTTTTACTTTTGTGTTGCAAATAATTGAGTTTAGTTCTTTAATGTCCTTTTGTTTAAATAGTTAACTTATGAACAATTTTCCCTATGAGCGATGTGCTCACTATTTCTTTTTCCAAAAATCGCTCCATACTAAGCGAGTTTGAAAGTATTTTTTTTTGTTCTTCTCGCTGCACACTGAGCACTTCTCAACTTCTTTTATTATATGCCCTCATAATAACCTCGTCATTAATTTTCATTTAGATAACGATAAAACTTTCTAATAATATAGAAAATATTTTTTATTAATTGAAGTAGGATAAACATTTTCTGATGAAAAAAATCATCATTAGGAAAAGAACGTGTGTTTAAAAAGAAAAAAAAAAAAAGAGAAAGAATATATTTAATTGAAAAAAGACAGTTTTGACTTATTAAGTAACAACAACAATATTTTTAGATCAAATTATTGAAGACAACGATATTTCTGGATAAAACTATCAACTGAGGATATTTTTGTTCATTTTACATAATTTAAGAACATTTTAAACTTTGTTCCGTTAATTAAGTCATCACAAAATCCAAAAAAAAAAAAAGAAGTTGTCTCCCAACATAAGAAAAAACCAAAACATAAGAAAAAACAGCCAACTTGATTGATGGTTGGAGAAGCGAAGTTGACGAAGGTGAATGTATTCAAGTGACAGCTTCTTCTCTGTTGATTTAACACAAATATTATTATTTATATAAAAAAAGAAAAAAAATGAAGAAATGTTATGTAGGATTGGGATTTGTTTGTATATTTACCTTTATTATTATCAAATACGCTTCACGTCTTTCATTCTCTCTGGAATCTCCTTCAGTCCTCTTGAACAATCATCGATATGAAGAGCTTTAATGAGAGCCATTGCACCTGTGCCTAAACTCCATCTTTCTAGATGCCAAAGACGAGTAAGATTAAGGAACTCAAGTTGACTAAAACTGTTATCACTACACATTATTTCTTTTCCTTCATAAGCTCCATCTAATTCGAGATTCCTTAGGTTAGGCAACATTCCCAAAATAGGCATCGGATCTTCTGTCAGTTTTGAGTTCTGAAGAAGCATCATTGTGATGGAATTTGGAAACAGAGGTAGTTTCTCTATTCTCCCATATAACTTCAATTTCTGGAGCTTTTCACAACAATTAACAAATTCAAGGGATGGGAATGATTCAGTTTCTCGACAAATCAATTTGAGAGTGCTAAGGTTTTTGAAGCTGCTAATGTTGTTTAGGGAGTAAGATTTATATATATTAGCCATCTCTAATTCTCTAAGATTGACTAAATCAACAGGATCAACATCTTTCCATTGATCACAACAAACTCTTTCAAGAACTTGAAGACTAGTGAGTTTGCTTATATGTGCCAGAGGTTTTGAATACCGAACAACTAAATGTCTTAAATTTATCAGGCCAGCTGTTTCGCAGGGTAGTTGGCAAGTATATCCAAAGTCAGTGACAGCAAGTGTCTGTAGATTCTTGAGGTTGCCAATGGAAGATGGAAGATCACGGATACCTCTCAATCTTAACAACTTTAGGTGGTACAAACTCCCTATATCATCAGGTATAGCACCACAGCCTTTAATATGCAAGTACAACACATATATATGTCGAAACACATCTATATGTTGGAACACATTAGGAAAATCTAGATTGAAGAACATAATTGACCTCAACTTCAAATTAGAAAGATCAAGTAAGTGATACCTTTCTCCTTGACCATGAATGGCAAGTCTGATACATGAAGAGGATTTGGAGTGCTTTCTTGGATGATAAATGTCAAAGAGGTTTGTGTCGGATGCCTTTTGTATGGCAAGATCACGGAGTAAATCATGAA
>NC_064283.1:65493215-65498695 GCF_019186545.1 Solanum stenotomum | reverse complement strand
GGAAAAATACCAAAGTACAGAAAACACTGCTTGAGCACAGTTGACAAATCATTGTAGCTTAATGATAGAATGCAGGAGATTTCAATAAATTTATCTTCAATAATGTTCTTCCAAAGTTGATCTTTCACTTCTTGCCATTTGTCTAGCCCCCCTCTATGCGAAAGTAGTCCACTCAATACAACAATTGCAAGAGGTAAGCCTCTACACTTTTCCACCATATCCTTAGCTAGGCTTTCCATTGCTGGAACCATTGCTCGAACATCAAGTAGTTTCCTACAAAAGAGATCCCAACTTTCTTCTTGGCTTAGGAAACGAAGTTTATGGACAAAACCTCTGTTGTCTGCTCTTTCAGCGACATCCTCTTTGCGCGTGGTAATAATAACTCTGCTGCCATTCTTGCTATCCGGGAATGCTCTTTTCAAACTTTCCCATGCTTCTCTCTGCCATACATCATCAACCACCACAAGGTATTTGCGTTCTTTCAATAGATCACGAAGGTGAACTTCTAGATCTCCTTCTGTCATAGTTTCTAACAATCCTAGAGTTCCTTTGGTGCGACCTTGGATGGATTTTATGATAGTCTTGAGAAGATCCATTGTGTTGTACTCTTGAGAAACACATATCCAAACGCGTGTAGGGAAGCTTGAGACTATATTAGGACTGTTGTAGAGGTTTCTTGCAAGAGTGGTCTTGCCTAATCCGCCCATGCCATGAATGGAGACGACGCTTCTACGAGGCTCTGCTTTGAGAAGTTCAGATAGCAATGTTTGTACAACATCCTGAAGTCCAACAAAAATGTAATCCTGGTCATCCACATATGAGGTAGTTCTCCTCAATGTTCTGACCTGATTACTTGGCCCTTCTCCAGCATTACTATTGATATTTGTAATACCATAAGTCTCTCGTTTGCGAGAGATATCTATGATTCGCTGCTTGAGTGATTGAATCTCTTCGGCGACATTGTAGAATTTCTTCTCCTTCCTGTATATGCAAGCGCAAGCCTTGAGACAACTAACACCTTTACCAGCCTCAAAGCTGTAAGTCTCGAGTATAGCAACAGCTTCATTAGCAATAGAATTGATTTCAAACACCCATTGTTGAACTCTATGATCTACACATTGCTTTAGTTCTGCATCTTTGAGGAAAGACTGTATGAAGAGTAGCTCATTTCTCAGCCACTCAATTTCCTTTCTCAGATTTTTACGCAGGGAAACTTGTTGTATGAGGAAATCACCCAATTTTTGAACTGCAAATGACACAGGCATCAGCCATCTTCAGGAATACTACTTCTGATTGAAATACGAGTTGGAAAATGGGAAATAGAGATCAAAAGCAATAAGAGGGGACTGTATATTGGAATACAAGTTGGAAAATGGGAGATAGAGATCAAAAGCAATAAGAGGGGACTGTATATTGGAATACAAGTTGGAAAATGGGAGATAGACATAAAAGTAAGAACAAATAATGTGTTCAATTAAGGGTCCACTTATCACTTATGTGATTAAAGTTAAAAAAAGATGTATTAAACAAAAGGTAAATTTTTTTAAAAATAAAGCATCTTCAACAACCATTATACAACTTGGGGAAAAACACATATAGAGAAAAGTCTTAAAAAATTAAAGCAACTTCAACAATCATTGCACAACTTGTGGAATATATGTATTGAGAAAAGATTAAAAAAATTGAAGCATCTTCAACAATCATTACACAACTTGTGGAAAAAAAATATTTGTTTTTATTTGTTCATAATAATAATTTTATTTTTTTCTTTTTGCTTTGTTACAATGAAATAATTTAGGATTCTCGCTATCTAATGCGGTGATTAAATATGATGATTCATGATTGTTGTGGTACTGGTTGTTAGTGGTATTAAATATCTAGTAATTCTGTTTTATCCCGCAACCTACTTTTCGTGTAGTTCCTCTTTCAAATTACTGATGTGTGACAGTATGTAAATAACGGGAAACAATACAATCTAGTTATATCTAATATAGTTAAACAAAGAGAACTGGAAAATATGAGTAATTTAGCACACAGTAACTTAAAAAGGCTAAAATCCCCAAGTGCTTGATTAGAAGAGATGAATGAAAACAAGAAGGAATTTCAACAGGTTCCTGTTTTCCACTATAATGGCATGTGTTCTCTTCTCCCTCTTGTTTTTATTTGTTTCTCCTTCATATGGGATTCTTTTTCCTTTTTTGTCTAATCCGTTTTCAATCCGCTCATATTCAATTCAACCTGCCCATTTTAAGTCATCGTACAAGACCTTGTACACTAGAAATGTTCACAAGAAAATTGACTTAGCTGCCTCTTTTAGTCGGATACTTATGAAGGTTGCTTTGTCTCCTCTGATGGATATTTCTCCCTTGCTTCTTGACCTTCAAGCTTCGATGAGTTAGCGATGGCCTCTGATATAGCCTTTGGTAGCCAAAATCCAGGTCTTTCGATAGAGGCTGCACGATCAAGTACCAATGGCTCGCGCAATGTGATCTGAATGCCATCATATGTCCACAACACTAAATCTGCTTCGCCTTTCAAACCTAGGGAGAACCATCCTAAGCCAGCAACCACAACATCCATGCTCTTGACATCCCAGCTTGTTCCACGTGCTTTTACTTCCCTCTCTTTCCATGGTCTCAACTCAGAAACTCGCTCCATGGAAATGGGAGGCTGAAGATCAACAAATAAAAACAGAACAATTAGCATAGTTCTGTGCTCTTTCCAATTGTTTTCCTTTACACTTGAGTAAATTGAAACCATCTTAGAGGCATCGATGGTACGCAAATATTATATAGCGTCTAAAAATTTGAATGGTGAAAGGTAGGAGCAGAAGATGATGAAAAGGAGCACCAGAGAGCATTGAACAAACACAACTCGTTAGATATGCTCAACAATGCGAGTTGTTAAGCTTCCTGGAGCAAATTTCCCTTTGGATATTAACTTGGAAAACATACTGTTTCAATATTCAATTTAGCAAAATTGTGCATTTTTTCCGAATATTGTATAGTCCGTTATGTTGCAGTATTTCATCCTTTCCCACCGTTTTCTTGACGTGGCTTTAGGAAGTAATGTTGTGCCCACTTGGACAGAAGAGTTCACGCATATGAATAGACAGGTTACGAAAGATCCATAGGGAACTCCCAATGCAGGAGAAAATGGTTGGTATAGTCCCAGCCCTAATCAATGTTATCAAAAGCCAAAAGTGCAAAAAACTCTAACACGTAATAGAAAAAGGCACAGATGATGACACGGACGCGCACATTAAGTGAGGTGAAGCGCTCAGCACGTTTTGAGCCTTGCTTCAGGGCTTAAGCGCGCCTTTGACAACTCTGACCCACAGATTAAGTGATTCACCTGGTTTTGGCTCTTTGGTCAACCAGCGGGCATCAGAACCTATAACTCAACCATAACTGAAGAACTACTGTCCCCTATGTAAACTTTTGACTGAGACTTATTTCTAACATCCCCTCAAGCGAATGATGCATTAAGCCTCATATGGCAAAGGTTTTTTTTTTTTTTGCCTCTATAGATGCCCATTAAAAAAATGATTGTAGACAGATAGAAGCGTGCTTGGTGAGAGCTGATTATTAGCTGCAAAGAAATGGATGAATTTATATAGAAGATGTCCATTAAAATAACATCTTAGGAAAATAGTCTTTCTTTGGTTCTTGATCGATCAAGAGTAAAGGATTTGTTTACACATACGGCACTATGACATCTGCTATCAGGCTAACTTGCATCTTGCAACATGTTCTTAGTTGTTAACTTGTTTTTGCATCTACGACTTCTCTTTAGCAAACAATACTATCTCACCTTTCATTGTACTTCTCTCAAATCTATATATTGATCTTCAACAAAAAACATACTGATGTAGTTCGAGTGGAATTGGCTATAAAGTAGGAAATATTATTGAATCAGAAATACTACGAGAATGGAGTATTACCTGCAATCTCACTCCAGCATGGTTGTTCTTGAGCTCATCGGCATTTTCTGTCTTCCCTAGATGAAGAGATACACTAGGCGATGCCCAGACAGTGACGTAGATTGTTTCAACTGAGGCTTGAACTAGATCCAGTCTAACTAAGCCCCCTATATGTACAGTCTGCCCATGCTGCAAGAAAATCGGGAAAAATACATTTAGAGTTGAAAAGTCTTTTTAATCTCAGGCAAAAAGTTTGTTGCAGTCATATATATCTTTAACTGCAATATAAAACTAAAAAGATGAATAAAAGGAGCTATCTGAATCCCAAACAATTTGATTAGGGGTCAGTTTACAAAGATTTAAGGTCATTTCATCAAATTTCTATCCATTTCGAAGTCCACAGCCCTAGCAGTGGCTTCATCAATATTACCTACCAAATAGAAGGCCTGAACCTATTTCTAGAGCAAAGAATCTATAGAACTTCATGTAGAAAGACTATATATGTACAACTATTTCCAAAATTGGTATATCGGGAAAGAAAGAAAAAGGGTACAAATTTCAAGTTAGAGACACTGCATCACAAGATTCTTCAAAGTAAAGTGAAGTAAGCCTTCAGTTAAGAGGAAACTACAAACTACTCTCTCCCTTATCATCTCCAGGTTATTCTGGTGGTGGAACCAGATTACTAAGTTTCACCCATTTGTTTCAAGACTCAAGAGGCTGTTAGAATATGCACAACGGAAGCTATATTCAGGATCACAAATCTTACATATAGACTAAACNGTATCAAACACAACAATGCTATTGGTAAAGGGCAGCTCGGTGCACTAAGCTCCCACTATACACGGGGTTCGGGGAAGGGACGGACCACAAGGATCTGTCGTTTGCCGCCTTACCCTACATTTTTGCAAGAGGCTATTTCCACAACTCGAACCCATGACCTCCTAGTCACATGTCAGCAATTTTACCAGTTACGTCAAAGCTCCCCTTCTATTGGTGACACGTAACGAAATACTGAACCGACACTTTTTACACTGGACTCTTTACTCTAGATATTAAAAAACTCGGTAGACAAGTAAGAAATTTAGAAGAGGAGGAAAAGATGTTCTCCAGTGGAAAAGGAAAAACAAATATATCAGTCCTTTGCAGGCCAAAGAATGGAATTTCCAAAATGCTTTTCCTTTCTTTGACAAATCAGTTAAAATCTTTGAATATAACAAATTAAAAATTACATAAATTGTGTGAGAACATGCATTACTCACCAATCACAACGCACAAGCAAGTCCAGAAAACATATGAATAGTAAATTTTATTTGCTGAACTTTTATATCACAATGTGCAGTAGTGCTGATAAATGTTAGTCAACTGGTAAATTTGGATATTTATGCACCAGAGCTAAGTTTCCCATTTCTTAGATTGCAATTTCAAATCAAACAAGGGTCCTCACGGGATTAACTGCAATACACTTGTACAGATATTTAAATGTATTCATACAGTTCAAATTATTAATTTATGGTCACTAATCGTAAAGTTCAAATAAGTAGCTTATCAAAATATA
>NC_064283.1:65425477-65489695 GCF_019186545.1 Solanum stenotomum | reverse complement strand
AAGCTTCGAATGAATTCTGAGAAGTCTTTAAAAACACTGATTTAAATTTGAATTTGAGTGTGTGATGAGTAGATTGGATTCAATGATTGTGTATAATCAAAATCTCACAACATGTGAGAATGCTCGATTCATTAAATATTTTATTAATTGATTTTAAATAAAGGGAAAAGGCTCAAATTTGTCATCGAACTTTGAGAAAAGGCTCATCTATGATATTCGTTTAAAATTTGGCTCATCTATGTCATTTTCGTTTGAGAAAAGACTCATCTATGTCATTATTTGTTAACTGAAATAACATAGATGAGCCAAACTTTAAACGAATGACATAAATGAGCCTTTTCTCGAATAGTTTTTTCTCTTAAATGAGTACTGAACTTGAGTTTCTTCTATAATCTATTATAAATTGTTGTTGATAGAAAAAAAATTGTTATTTATTTATTTATTACTATGAAAGGGATAAAATTTTCTGCCTATTTGTATTACTATTTCATGTTGATTAGGGGTGTGAACCGAAAATCGAATCAAATCGCAAATCGAGTCAAACCGATAAAAACCTGACTAGTGGTTTGGTTTGACTTGATTTGGTATTAAAAAAAACGACTATATTTGGGTTGGTTTGGTTTTAACTAAAAAAAAAACAACCCAAGACCAAACCAACCCGACATTATATACATAATTTTAAAATTTTATTTTATACATAAAAATATTTACTTCGATATAATTTTTAAAATATTTCTTATACTTTTTCATAGTTTTTATCTTTTAATATATTATTTCAAGTTTGAAACTTAGAATTTTAAATGGTTCAATAAAGATTATAGTCCACAGATGTTGATAATTATAATAAAGTTTAAATCAAAATCAAATTAATACTAATGCAAAAAGAAAATCAATTCAACACTAAGAATGACAATAATATTGAGTATTTGTTCTTTAGTTTTACATTGGTTTAGACAATTAAAATACATAATCTAATTTTAATTTCCTTTAATATTTAGTCATATAACTAATACTTATTAAACTTATTTTAGCATGATTTAATACTTTTAAATTAAGATCATTTTCATTTTGACTTGTTAATCTTCAATATTTGTTTCACGTGATTTCATTATTATTATTTTTTTGTTGGATATTTTAGTGTCATTAATCATATCATAGTTTGTGTTATTTTCATAAGAAACACCTTAGATAGTTGTATTTTGGTAGAACTAAAGAAATATTTGAAGTACAAGTAAATTATATGTTTGTATGAATACTTTATCGGAAAAACCCCAAAAAATCGGAAAAACTCGAAAAAATCCAAAAAAAAACCGAAGTTGAAAAACCCGAGTTTTATTGGTTTGGTTTGGTTTATAAATTTAACAATCCGACACAAATGATTTGGTTTGATATTTGAAAAATCCGAACCAACCCGACCATGTACACCCCTAATGTTGATATTATTGATCACAATTGATTGTTCGAGGTTTGAATTTTATTACGTAAAAGGATTTAAAATATCCCTAATAGTATCAAAAATAATTCAATTTTTTCCTTCTTCAACCTATTGAACCGCAATTGCTCATTACTTTTAGGGATAAAATGAATCCTTTTTTCATTTAATGAAACACTTCTTACTTACTTTCTTGCTTACGGGAAACACATTATATCTTAATATTAATAATTCCCTTTTAACAATTCCTTCTATTATCTTAATTTGATCATGAAACATATTATAATGTTCCAAACACTTCATTAATATATATTTTTGTTTGTTTCACCATATTCATAAGTGTGTGACCTTATGAATATGATGTGGACTAATATTTATTTTGAAAAATAAATAAATTATCATTTATTTTATTTTGAGAATTTTAATGATAATTAATTTGACAAAGTCACAAAGTTGGACTCATGTACAAAGTTGCAAACACGAACTATATGGCTGTCAGCTTTAAGGTTAAGCATTACTTGTAATTTCAGAAAACGACTATAAATATATTTTCATTTTCTTCTCACATTTTTTTCCGCTGAAATTATATTTTAAATTTATGAGTTCTGAATAAATTATTTATACATATATGTAAATTTATAAACATAAATATGGAATTTGAGCTAAATTTACTGAATTCTGCCGAATTCGTAAGTCAACTATAGTTTCACTGATATTTACATTGTTTTAAGTGGGCCTTTGGTGTTTGAACATAAAATATTTGTAAAAATCAAAAGACAAAAAATAGTATTTGAGAAAAAAGTTGAAAATGAAGTATAGAATTTGAGTCAAATTTACTGAATTCTATCGAATCGTATTCGTCAGTATCTATACGTCATTGTTTTAAATGACCATTTTAACATAAAACTTGTGAAACTCGAAGAAAAAAATTGTAATTGAGTCAAAAGTTGAAAATAAAGTATAGAATTTGAGTCAAATTTACTGAATTTTGTTGAATCGTATTCGCCAATATCTATACGTCATTGTTTTAAATGAACGTTTTGACATACAAATTGTGAAATTTGAAGAAAAAAAACATAGTATTTGAATAATAGTTGAAAATGATGTTTGAAAATTGAAGCTATTTGCTAAATTTTATGAGTGATTTGGAGTAAAAATTATTAAAATAACCTTTTAGAGTTTTTCAAATTCCAAAATATTGTAATAATTTTATGTCAAAAATAATTTTTAGAAATAATATTTTAGAAAAAAACTATTCATGACCAAACGGACACTAAATATTAAGAAAATTTAGTAGATCTTCCAAGTCAACGTCAACACTAAATCCATAAGTGGAAGATTCAATTAAGGCATGCGTTTCACGTCAATATGACTATATTTTGCTGCAACCACGTTCGATATATATATATATATATATACGCGTAGGTATTAGTTTATTTTTTCTTCTTCGTCCTTAACCAGAAATTTCGAATTTGAATTTTTAAAAATAAAAAAGATTTTGTTGTAAACATTGCCCAAAAATAAGCTTTGCAATATAAGAATTAAAATTTAATCAGACTTCAATATGAGCATAGAACATACAAATAAAAAAAAAATATAAATCTACTTGTTAATAGATGGACTTTGTTTTATATTTTATAGTGATGTAGATTTTTGTTCAATAAAAGAGAAATGTAAATAATTAAAGAGTTAATTAAAAATAAGAGAAAAAGTCAGTAGCTACTCACTTCTCTAAATTTTTTATTATCGTTTGGTTTTTAATAGTATTCTTCAAATTTTATAATAACAGCGTCGGTACACTATTGGAAAATCATAAAATATTATATTAACAAAGTGTGTACATTACTAAGAAATTATTATTTTTTCACTGAATTTTTTACTGAAAAATGTTCAATTGCTAAAGTTTGTTTGAATCAATGAAAAGAGAAAATAAAAAAGTAATGTTTTTTTTATGAGATAAAAATTAGGAAGTTTCTAACTACTTCATTGAGTATGATTTGTTTTCGCCAATATTACAGTGAATAGCTGTTACGTAACAAATTCAACTATAAAGTTTGGAAATAACTTAGAAAAATAAGTGGATATAAAGGGTGTGTTTGATACGAAGAAAAAAAAAATCTAGAAAAATAAGTTGATTTTTTTTTTTTTTTTTTTTTGTGTTTGGTATGTAAGCTATCAAAAAAAATATTATTCTAATTGATGTGTGTTGAAAAGGGTGGGGTTGTGGGGAGCAGATGATCAATGTGAAATGTCACTTGTGAGACTTGTTATCCTGTTTAAACTACATTTTTAAGAAACTTTTTTTCCTAAAAAAAGTGTCGTATGTAATTTTTATAAATAAGATAAAGGGTGTATCTATGGATTGAAGGAAAATGTTTTTTGTAACTTTTTTTTAAAGAAAAAAATATTTTTCAAGAAAACCAATAAATCAGAAAATATTTTTCTAAAAATGTTTATATATAATAAGGCATTCAAAGAAAACAATATTAGGTAAACTAAAGTAACCTCATAAAGATCAACTAATAATATGAAGCAAAATACAATATAAAACAGAGTGGAAAACATGCACCTTCTTTGTTTTCTATTTTTTTAAAAAATACTATATAGTTAGTGTTTTAGCCAAATTTTGACTTTTAGATTCATCTTTACCTAATCATTGATTGAATGTAGTACACAAATATGGAATTGATGGATTTTTAAGTTTAGATTTGGACCCATAAGTGGAACAAAACAAAAATTGTATATGTAATTTACAGAAAATTAAGTGATTCAACATAAGAATATTAACTTGTAGGCCCTCAAGTTTTTTTTTTTAATTTTTCATTAATTTATTTATTTTATGTTATTTAATTTTTGTTTTGTCTTGGAATTTTCTTCCTAATTATTAAAAATATAAGTAAGTGAAATTGTCAAATAACTTGCACTTAATTAGCCATGACGTAGGAAGAATTTGCATATATGTTGGATTTTATTTTTTTTTGGTTTCCCTTCTGGTGTTCGGTACCCATATTGGAGCCCGACTAAATTCAAATTTGCGCCGGATCATCCCACATTAAGAGGTAAAGCGTTTCCTAACAAAGGCGACTCCGTATCCAAGGGTGTTGAATCTTACTCCTATAGTTAACGTGAGATTTTGGGTGCTTGATTAGGTTTGGATTTTTTACTAAAACTGTTCATCTTTTTGTAAATATCAAGGACATTTGCATGGAGATCTTTCGCCTCAAAGTATTTGTTGTAATTTCTAAAAGTAACAGTCTTAAATGATTTATATATATTTTAAAAGTTTAAGACAACTTTTTTTTTTTATATATTATCGCCTCAATAATTGTTCTTAAAGGTTACAAACACTTTAATTATGGGGAGATACCACATAAATAAAATATATACTCAGAGTGTGCTCAATATGAAGCAAAATAAAATGAGTTTCTTACTTGTTTTTTAATACTTGGCGTTATTAAGCAAATAATATTATATTAAAAATATTATATATAATCTAGAGAAATACAATGAGAGATGAGAGGTGGAGGTGGAAGTGTCATGTGGTGAGTACAGGGCATTACGGGGATGGAGGTAAAGATGAGGTGTATTTGAGGGTATGGATTAATGACACAATCAATGTGAAATGTCATTTGTGAAACTTGTTTTCCTATTTGAATTAAGAATTTTTTCTCATTTTAAGAAACTTGTTTTCCTAGATAAAATATTTTTCAAAAAATTTGGAGGTCCAATTAAATATAATAAATTATCGGACACATCCGCAATAAAGAGAAATTATATCTTAAGACATAAATGAGGGTAAAATAGTCTTACAAATTTCTTAATTAATATTCTTTTAAGAAGAGTGCAAAGAGAAACACAACAAATAATTTGAGACAGAGGAGTATATACTTACTCTATTTGTATATTCGCAAGTGAAATATACAAGCGGACATAAATATACAAACCGCAGCCTCCATAGCAAACGGAACTATAGATATAGAGCGCAATTATCAAAACTATAGCTATAAAGCCTTATTATGTCTATTATGTTGCTATTTCTAAAATTTTCTCTTTATTTTTATCCAATTTACCCTTCATATGACTGGAATCTCTGATAAGGGGCGGAGTTACGAGGCCATCTACGGTTTTGCAAAGTTAATTTATATTTAGAAATTTATTTAATATGTTTTAAATGATTTATTCAAAATTCAATAAGTTATACACTTTTTTTAGAATTTATAATGTATAACTTAAAATCATAAATTCGCCTCGTGCTTCAACCTACTCGGATCCCATTTGAAAGGGATATAAGGTGAAATTTTTTGGATAGAAATTATTTATATATACTATAAGTTGTGTTTGTTTTATACTTTTCAAAAAAAATTCTTCTAAACTTTCAACATTTATTCAATTTTTCTTCATAAATTCTATTTCTTCAAGTTCTTCAAAAAATTTGAAAATAATTTTCAAAGTTTTTGAAAAAAGATCAAAACTGAAAAAAAAATCCATGTAAAAACAAAGGTCAAGTTGCTATTATGGGATTGTAATCATTTGTGAATTGATTATGAGGACCAATAGTTGTACAAACATTTGAAGACTAAGTAGAGATGATTAAAGATAAAAAGTAAAATAAAATTGTGACTATCGATAAAATGCAATTGCATAAATTGACTGCTATCTCTTTCTAGAACTTCAAGAAGGTCTCATTCATCATAATCGAGGATGCCTTCGTAGACATTGAAATTTTGTGGGACTCTATAAAATGTGTTCAATTCGAGTTGAGAATCTACAATGTGTGTTCAATTTAAATTAGGATTCTTGAAGGCTACTCAACCCTAAACTTTAGTTCACGCCTATACAAAGGGTACAAAATTCCCTTAAAAGGCATCTCAAATATCCCATAAACTCTTGGGTATTTTTAAAGATCAAGATCTCAAATATTCCGCAAATTCATGGAATATTTATAAAGAGATCAAATCCAAATCATCTTAATTCGAGAAATACGTCACTAACGGCCCTCAAATTATAGAAATCAAGTCCAAATCATCCAAGTTCAAGAAATACACCACTAACGGCCCTCAAATCATGGATAAATATCTTATGAGAGAAGACTCAAGGGAGGAACAGAATTGTCCCCACATTATTTATCAATAAAATATTCTTGTTTCTTCATATTTTATTTATGGTTAATTTATTTTTCATATGTTTAAAAATTATCGCAAACAATTTCATTCATCTTAATTGAGAAAGTTACTGGACAAACGAAAGAAATACGGAAAGAGCACATGCTTTTATTTGAAATAAAAGCACTAGTGTAGACATATAGTACCTCCCACTAAAGAATCGCAAAAATAAATGTAATGAGCGAAAAATCCTCCTTCCCACCTTGCTAATTATCAAGAACTTTGTTGCCACAATATAGAGTAGTAGTTTTAGAAGACCTTAATAAATGTAGATCGAACCTATCCAATTTTCTAAATACCAAACATACCCCCAAATGTCGTTGATGTCAACGAACTTGCTCAACAAGACAATATATAGAAACAAATAAGGACATTATGTGAAAGAAAAAACCAATATAAAACAACATTAGTATCTTTTAGAAGCAACATGCAATTAACATAACAAAACTAATTAAGACGTAAAAGCCAAATTCATTGTATATATTATATATATATGTGTGTAGTGTGAAGTTGATTTAAATTTGGTTGATGTCACTTCACAAATTATTATTGTTATTATTATGGCTAAAGTAGAATAAAATCAGTTAGTAATCAACAACCAAAAAAAGACAGGCAGAATGACAAGTAAATCAAGGGTGTGTTTGGTACGTAAGAAAATCATTTCCACACACAAAAATATCTTATTTATTTTAATATATCTGATACGTAAATAAAAAATATTACCTCAATAATTTTGTATCTAGAAAAAAAACCTATGAGTGGATAAACTCATAGATAGACTGTATAAGATAAAGAGTGAGGGAGGTGGATGGTGGGTGGTGAGAGTTGGGAGTGGGAGGTATTAGGGTGGGAAAAGGATAATTAATAATTATAGAATATCACTTATAAAATTTATTTATTTTCCTACTTGAAGAAGTTATTTTAAAAAAAAAAAAAATAAAAAAAAAAAATAAAAAAATAAATATATATATATATATATTCCAATTATTTTTCCTCTGTACCAAACACACCAAGGAGAGAAAAAACTCTAGTTTTAGATGTATAGTTTACTTTTTTTTTAGGTGTAAAAAAATTATATAATAGAGTGTCATATTAAGGTGATTTGCAAGAACATATATCTTTCTATATCAAATTTGAGATAATAATTTTAAGAATTTCATAATAACATATAATAATTATTAATAGTAAGAAGATTTTCTAATAATTAGAAAAATAACTTGGCAAGAAAAAAAACTCTCACCATGTCATTGTGAATTTGAGAAAAAATGAAAAGTATTGAAATTTAAATTTAATAAGTCATAAAGAGATTTGTAAATCACTTTTGATAATTCATTGATCAATTTTAAATTTAATTCTTGTGATATCTGATTAAATATATTAATTTTCAAGTAATTGAAATATGTCCTCTTAATCTTTTTGCTTATGATATTCACAAATTTTTAGAAATAATCGTTTTGCCATTTTAATTCTCGATATATTGTTATATGTAATAAGCTTCTTAAGGTTTAAGTATAACATATCCTTTTTCATATAAAGAGATCAAAATACACCAGATTAAATACATTGAATCATATAGTATAAAAGGTAAAAAAGAAATATCACTCTCCTTCAAAGATACAAATAGCTAAAAAGTTTAATGGATAAAGTACATATCCCTATAAAGTTAAAAATATTTACTATAAAATTCATTGCTAATCTATCACAAAAATAGCATGTACCTAACAAAGTTTCACAATCCATTGCTACATTAAAGTAGCTATCAATTTTTATTGTTTTGGCAATAGAAAAATCCATCACTAATATAAAATGTAGCATTTTTTGTACACAAACTAAAAAGAAAAAAGATATCCTTAAAGAGTTATTAAATTACTAGAAATCAATGTCAATATTATAAGCAGGATGATTGATATATCTACACCTTTAATTAGAGATTTTGAATTCTAGCTGATAAAAACGAAAAAACTTTTGTTGAAAATATCTCCTCTTAAAAATAATATCTATAATATGTGAATTTAAATTTTATCAAACTTCAATATAGATAATGTACATGAGGTGGGAAAAAAGTTAGAAATTGACATGAAATTTCCGAAGTTTTCTTTTTTTCATATAAATATAACACATACTTTATTTTGACTAAGCACTTTTATCTTGACCAACTAGAAGTATAAATTAACACTTGTTTCCTTTTAGAAAATTTGCCAACTACTCACCAAAAGACTTACAATTCCAAATATTCTCTCTATCTTTTTTTTTTTCCTAAAATACCCCTCTCCATGCCTAAACTTTTTTTCTTCATTTTCCATAGCAAAAATGGAATTTGATAGTCCCAAAAAGAACAAAAAACTCAGAAAATCATATTTTCTGAGTTGTTTTGGATTTTCAATTACTGAAACAGAATTACTATCTGTTAATAAATCAGTCAAGAAAAAAAATAAGTCAAAATTGTTGTCTTTTTCTAAAATTTTACGGAAGAACTCGTCGGCGGCGAAAACTATTCCGGTGGACATTTCCGATAAGTTCGATAACCGGAGTAAAGAAATTCATGTGGTCAAGTCGGAGAAAGTTAAAACTCCGGCGATCGCCGGCGACGTGACTCAGGCGCCGGCGGTTAAAAGTCAAAATCAAACAAATATACATGAGAAGGATATAAAAAAGGTAAGTAAATATTAGTACTAGTAAATTTGATATAATTCTTTTTGTTTTCAATTTAAGTTTGATATTCTTTTTCGCTCGACTAATCGAAATTCATACCCGAAAATCTTATTTTCAATATAAAATATTAATAGATGATTTCATACCCAGAAATCAAACTACTCCACCACAACTTTTGGCGATTATATATATATATATATATGTATATACTTATTGATTGCATATATTTTTGTGAGATATTTTCTTAATGTTTTTTATATAATCATTCGTTATTCAAAGTTTACTGACTTGATTAATGCAAATTTGTATAACACTAGATTTATTGAAGTCAAGAATAAAGCTAGAGAGAAAGCTATGAGTTTGTTTTGATCAAAACTTGTATTTGTTTTAAGAAATTACTTGATACATACAAATAAGTTTTTCAAACTCAATAAACTATCTTTTTTCATATTCAAAATCCTTTAAATTAAGAGAGAAGACTTTTTATTCGGATGTTTAGGGTTGGATATTCATAAATATAATTTACAATAAAGAAAAAACTCTTTATTTATAGGAGAAACCTGATTTGGTCTCAAATAGAATTCCTAAATTTTTCTTTGGAGGATCTCTACATAATAGACATTCACTATATATTTATACAAATTCAAAATTATGGTCTAGCCTTTAATTTTTTTCATTCACGAACTAAATTGAAATCTCTAGTTAAGAGTAATAAAGCTTATCCATTCCAATACAATTTTTGATGATGTATTCTTTGTCATTAACTAAATATTCTATAAGTAGAAGAAACCATACTATAAAAAGGAAGAAAGGAGTTCAATATATCCTTATACAAAGGGTTGTTTGGTATGGGGGAGGTTATCGCACAGATTGAGATATTCTATGAGATTAACTATTTCATTATTGTAGTAGAAATGATAAAATTAATAATCTTGAGATTAACTAGTATCCCTAAATAAATGTAGGAGAAAATAATTATTCATTTTATTTCATAATTATTATCTATTATTTCCGCACCGACAGATTGGGTGGATGTAGGTAATCTACTCCATTTAATAAAATTTCTAGATCATAAAAAAAAGGTGGTATAAAAGTAAAAGAAATTAGATTTACTCCATCTATGTGGAGTCCCTAGCTTAGGTAACACATTCACAATCTTTTTTCAAATCCATGTTTAGAAATTAGAAAAAAAATTCTAAGTGAAATATAGGAAATCTTTAATTTCTTTCTCTTTTGGATGGAATTTATTTGCATTTATAATTTATTTAAGTCGTAAATACAATTTATACTTAGTTATAAAATATAATAATAATAATAATAATAATAATAATAATACTTCATCAATAATAACAAAATAATAGGAAAAATAACTATTATGCTCCAATTTTCCCCATTTAAAGCCTTGATTTATTTCAAATATTTTTCATTTTATTTGAATTTATGAAATTGAAATTGTGTTTAGTTATACTTTTGTTTTCCCTTCTTGCCCTTTATTTATCTTAAATGAATAATATACATGTTTAACATTATTATTTTTACCTCTCTTTTTTTTCAGACAAAGGACCATAAAACAAAGGACATCATTCACAAAAACAACAAAAGTTTGGATAAATTATTAGACAAGGTATGTGACAATTCAACGTGTCGAAATGAATTTTCAAGAAGTGTTAAAATTTCTAGTACACATAATTCGAATCATTTTATAAAAAATCCAACAAAAGACAAACATGAGATCAAATTTTCCCACTCAAAATCTCTTCCGCCACCAAAACGGAAGAATCCGGTCACCGGAAAAAAAGTCAACGACGATGAAAAATCAAGTCAACGACGAGAACGCGTACTAAGTCATGACAATTTTGACTCGATTATGGGAATGTCTATTCTAATGGTGACCCTATTGATAATGTTGTTTTGGGGCAAGGCTTGTGCCATTGTTTGTACGTGTGCATGGTTTTATTTTCTCCCTCGATTTCGAACGAAAAATGAAGCGGTGATCGCCGGAAAAATTGACGGGGTCGCCGGAGACGTTGATCTGAACTCGGCGGAGTACAAGAAGAAGGTGGTGTTGGAAGGATTTTTGGAGAGAAATCATAGAAGTGGTGTTGGATTTTTGTAGGTATTTTTTGCCAATGAATTTATTATCTTTTTTTTTGGGGGGGTCCATGTTGGGTGGGGTATTTTCTATTCATTTATTAGAAAAAAAAACCACATTTTTTTTCATTTGGATTTGAATTTTGTGTAAATTTTAGACATATATGGGAGTGTTCAAAAGAGATGGCTATTTGCTATGGAAGTTTGTCTAATTTCAATTTTCTGACGAAGGGTGTCCGCTTGGACTCTCTGAGCATACGGTAGCTTCGCCCCTGCATATAGATATAAAAGTTTATCCTCAAATTATTATAAATATTCTAAATTACATAAAATTGTTCAAAGGAAAAAGGGGGATGTTTCAGAATTAATATGAGAAACTAAGAAAGTACGGAAAATATTCAGTTTTTTCTTTTTCTAACCATAATTACTACTACTATGTAATTTTCACGCACTACATACTTTAATTAAAAGCTCGAAAAATTAAATGTAAGTTTAGAATTTAAATTACCTACAAAAAATTTTAAGCTTTATTGATGCACAATGATTAGATATATTTAATGAATTAATTAGTCGTACTTAACAATGTCATTAAAGCCGGCGGCCATCATTTACGAGCCTTTGATATTTTACTATACTATATGGTCTATCTATGTGCATGTTTATTTTACAATCAATTGATTGCACAAATTTTATTTATTCATCGCTATTGTTCTTCACGCCGAACATTATCAACCACTATCATCGCCATTCATATTATTAACTATCATGATTTTTAATCATAATTACTATTGTTAACAATCAGTATTATCTGTAGTTTACTATAACTATTCTTCATTTAATTTACAATTACAATCATTGATCGATGTTGAAAATTATGATCACTGATCACTATTATATATAGTCAACCATCATTATTTACCATCAACATTAGCTATATATAGTTATCATTCACTACAACTATTAGTCATCACCATCATCACTAACTATTGCATTCGACAATATCATAATTAGTCAACACCATTCTCAATCAATGCCAACGATCATCACGACTTATTATTTTGATACACATCTTAATATTTACGTGTATATTATATTTTAATTCAAATATCTTAATCTTAACAAAAATAACCCTAAATATGTCTAAATAGATATGAATAATACCAACCTCAAACAAAACTTTAATATCATTCAAATGTAATTTACTCAATGATTTCTACTTCGCTATTATTTCATTCACTTCCATTGCCAACTATGCATTTCATCCATCAATATCAAACCATTACTATTGACGTTATTCATTATTATCAATTACCAACATTCACTAGTAATATCACAATTGTTGTTAATTATCGTAGTCAGATATCACACTATTTATGGTATTATCAAACATCATTATCATGACGAACATCAATCACTACTAACAATCATCACCATCATATGTTACCAATCATTGCTATTAGTCACCACTATTAATTATTAACATCATCCATCACAATTATTAATCCCGTCATTAGTTATCATTTTCACAACACCGTTAATTATATTGATATGGTCCACCACCATCATGGTAGCTAGTTATTACTCACAACCATAACTATTACCATCAACCACCACTATCACTTACCACTATTCACCACCTTATTCGACATGTAAGGTCTCAAATTTTTTAGCAAAGTATTAAAGTTGGACATAAGGGTCGTTTGATGTGAGAGATAAAAATAAATAGTCATGAGATCATAAGAAAATAGTGATTGGATAATTTTTTTATGTCTTGTTTGGTTGCCATGATTGAGATTACTTATCCCACAATTTATACCATAGTGATGGAATAAGTTATCCATATACATGTTAAGATAAATTATTTCAGGATAATTAATCTTGAGATACTTGTCCCAACCAAACGACCCCAAATCTTAGGTAAAGGTTATATGAATGTTTGGAAGATCAAGTGAAAAGGTCCACCATAAATATGAAAAATCAATGCAATTTTTCATATTATTGTACGAGCTGTCAACTTAATTTAATCATCAAATCTTAACTTAACATAAAAATATTTTAATTAACCACTCGCAGTCTCTTTATTAGTAATTCTCAAAATATTATATGCCAAAATATATAATATTAGTCTACTAGTAGTATGATACTGGGGGTAATGCATCATATTTGTTTGAGCTAGGTAGATTGAATTTTATCGGCTCAACTTATCGATTATCGATTTATAGACATGTTAAATTGTTATAGAGATAAATTCAATTTTAAATTTTATCGGTTTAACTTATCGATTATCGATTTGTAGACATGCTAAATCGTTATAAAACCATTAAGATATCAGTTTAATCATTAAAATAATCATAAAAAAGTCACTTATAAACAAGACGACAAACTAAATGAACCATGCACATGAGTTGACCGACGACATCCGCGCTGGTCGTAATAGATCGACTTTCATGCTAGTTCTTGCTCCAGCATGAAAGTTCCATTTCAGAGAAGGAAGACGTACTATGATATTTTCTGTTTTGTCGAGCCCTGCTTTGGTCTCTGGTTTGATGGTTGCTCAAAAGCTAACAATGACACTTTGTAGAATAATAAAAAGTTTGAGACAATCAGAAATGAAAGTATGAAACTAGACACAAGTCAAGAACTTGATATACTGATTATTGATTGACCAATTAAAAAAACTCGCAAGTCTCAAACCGTTAAGAACCAATAATTCAGTATAAATAATAATCAAAATCACTAAAGCCCTAACCTATTATCAATAAACTAGTAATTAAAAGTCGATTTAAATTATTAATTTTGATTCGATTTTGAACATGTTAATTTACTTATTTTTCTCATAATTATGAGCAAATTTAACTCTTTACCCTTAACCCAAAATACAGTTTTTATCCCTTTTTCCCTTCAAACTCACTTTCCTTGTTTCTGCATCCAAGATTCATTCAACAATGCGAACCCAAATCGTTCACAAACTATGGAATCGAAGAATCAATGGAACCCCTTTGAATAGTAAGAGATTTTATGGGTTAATACCAATGGTGATTGAACATTCTTCACGAGGAGAAAGGGCTTATGATATATTTTCAAGGCTGTTAAAGGAGAGAATTATATGTATTAATGGACCAATTAATGATGCTACTTCTCATGTTGTTGTTGCTCAGCTTCTTTTTCTTGAATCTGAGAACCCCTCTAAGCCTATCCATATGTATCTCAATTCTCCTGGTGGCGCCGTTACTGCTGGTTAGTGTTTTTCGAATTGTTGATTTTCTTGATTTGGGGTTGTTAATTTTGGTTTAGTTTTGCTTTTGTAAGGTTTGTGGTTGTGGAATGAAATTGGGTATGTGGGGATTTTGGATTAGTTTTACTCTTTGATAAGTTTTTTGATTGTGGAAATGAAATTGGGGTTTAGTTTAAACTGGGAATGAGATTAGATATTCAGCTCCAGATTTGATTTTTGTTTTGTTCTTGGTTGTATTTGGGATAAGAAGGATTTAATGTAGTTTCTGTGGAGTTTTAGTTTTTGCATCTACTATGAGGAAGTAGATGGTTTGTGTGTTCGATCCTCCAAAAGTAGTGAATTTTTGGAGGATCTGACATGGGTGCGGCTGCATTTTTGGTGAGTCTGAGCAACATAGGAATTTAGCTTAAAACTGAAAATGAGAATAGATATTTCATTATTCAATCTCAAGATTCGATTTTTATCTTGTTTTTTGGGATAAGACAATTGAATGTAGTTTTGTAGAGTGTCAGTTTTTTGCATCTCCTCAGAGGCAAATAACAATGTTGATGGGCTTATTGCTTCCTTTCTAATCTTAAAATGGGAGGGGAATAAGAGCTGGATCACTCCTCGGGGAGTTGCTAACCATTGTACTTCCCTTTTGCTTACACCATTTTTTTGGTGAATGGTACGGGTTTTTGCTCTTTATTGAGCTACTTCTGATAGCAACCAACTTCGGATTCTCCTTAAGGCACCGTTTTGAGTAGGGATTTGAATAGAAGGGCACAATGTTGCTGGACTCATCTTTACAAAGAGAAGTGAAATGAAATAGGGATTTAGCTTAAACTGAAAACTGGATTATATATTTATAATTCAATCTCAAGATTTGAGTTTTTTTTCTTTTGTTGGTTGTTTTTGGGATAAAAACAATTGAATGTAGTTTTGAAAAGTTTTAGTTCTTGCATTTCCTCAGAGGATTGTAATCTCTATAGAGAGAAGTAAAATGAAATTGGGATTTAGCTTAAAGCTGGAAATGAGAATAGATATTCATTATTCAATCTCCAGATTTGGTTTTTATCTTCGTGTTGTTGGTTGTCTTTGGGAAAAGTCAATTGAATGTAGTTTTGTAGAGTGTCAGTTTTTTGCAGTTCCTCAGAGGCAAATAACAATGTTGACGGGCTTATTGTTTCTTTTCGTATCTTAAAAAGGGGGGAAATAAGAGCGGGATCACTCTTCATGGAGTTGTTAACCATTGCGTCTGCTTACACCGTTTTTTTGTGAATGCTACGGCTTTTGCTCTTTGTCGCACTACTTCCGCTAGCAACCAACTTCAGATTCTCCTTAAGGCACCGTTTTGAGTAGGGATTTGGAGAGAGGGGCTCAATGTTGCTGGACTCATCTTTATAGAGAGGTCTCAAGATTTGAATTTTATCTTGTTGGTTGTCTTTGGGATAAAAACAATTGAATGTAGTTTTCTAGAGTTTTAGTTTTTGCATCTCCTCAGAGGAAAATAATCTTTAAAGAGAGAAGTGACAGGATGTTGAGTCCCACATTGGTTTATATGGTCTTAGGAAACCTCCCTCATGAGCTAACTTTTGGGTTTGAGTTAGCCCATGATTGTTTCAGTATCAATGAAAATGTGATTTGTGAAAAGATTCGATTTTTGAAAACATTATTTAAATAGCCAAATTGTTCTTTTGAGGACACAAAGCTTCATATAGAACACTTCCGTTTGGGTTGATTAAGGCTTAGATTTAGTTGTTATACTTACATTAGGTCCAGGGCCACTAGTTTTTTTTTTTGTATGTAATTGTAGGGATAAGTGTTGGATTTGGAAAATTCCTAATTTGCCTTTGAATAAAGAAATAGTTGGTATAAAATGGTACATTTATTGAACGGAAAGGATGGTGAGGACTCATATTTCTGACTCCACATCATTTGGGATTGAGGCGTAGTTTATATTCATTATAAATCATCATGCAGAAGAGGGGAGATGGAATTTTGGGCTTTCAGTAAGCTGCTCTTATTTATTTAATTTCTCTGGCGTGCAATCTTATCATCATTTATATTATACCCTTTTCGACGATATTTTTCTGTTCGCATTCCTTGGATGTGTGAATCTCTAACCTTTCCCTTTATGTTTTGTAATCAATTTTTTTTCCCTTTCTAAACAAAGAAAAATCCTTTTCATTTATCTAGCCTATACCACTTTGTTTTCCTTAAATGATCATGATTTGCTTCAAATTTACTCTCAAATTTGTTTGAGGTGTTTGAACTGATTTTTATGTGTTCAAGATAAAGAAATCTTTTAACTTCATCAAAAAAATAATGAGATCTTTTAAGAGTTATAATTTAGCCTGCATATTTGTGTCTTATTATGCTCTCATAACTCAGGTGAATCAAGAAAGAACAAATGCTTGTTTTGTGTGATTTTGGAAAAAGATACAAACTTTTAATCTTTTTTTTTGCAAATTTTGACCGTATTTCTCATATGTATAAGGCATACCTGTTGGTACTAAGGTAGTAGAATACTGTATGCAATGTTATTTATGGTTTGATTCCAAAGCACGATTGGCATTATGACTGTGAGACTGATTTAGGATATTCAGTGTGCCAAATAATTATTGTAATAACTCTAGAGCAGATCTTAACTTAATAGTGAACTGTCTTGAGTTTGACTATTATGACTAGTTGGAATACCTTGGCCAAAGATTATCCTTTTCACGAACAAAAAAAAGCCGCACCATTGGATAGTAGGAGATGGGAAAGCTAGCTGAAGATGCATAGAATGCCCTGGTAGGAAGACCACTTTAAGAAAGTATTTTCAAACTAATGGCACATCTTAGGAGAGTTAGGATCAGGAAGATCTAATTCAAACCCCCTTAGGTAACAGCCTCCACGTTAAAACCCCTTATTACCATTAGCAAGAACTTGTTATAGTTGCATATCATAAGTTTTTTTTTTTTTGAAACTGAATAGGTGTTAGTTGGATATCATAAGTTTATGTTGGAAATGTAATAAGTTGGATTAATTTGGAAACATTGGGCAATTTACTTTATACCTACTATTTCGCGTGATTTTTGGTTTCTAGTTTTGTTTTATTAGTAACCATGATTGGGGCTCAACTGGTTTGGGAACATTGTTGGATGCTATTTGTGCTAATAACGACCTGAAGATTACTTTTTTTCTTCAGTTTGGACTAGTCAATCATATCATATATGCAAAGTTGGTTGATGATATATGTGGTTCTGCATATTTGGTTATAGTTAGACAAATACTTTTATTTTGGTCAGAGTATCGTGCTGATACTTCTATTTTTGTGATTAAAGCTTGAACAAAATGGTCTGACATTGGACCCTTCAGGGTGGCCCAGTGATTTGAGCTTGGGACTTCCATGCTGGAGGTCTCAAGTTCGAAACCCCTTGCCAGCGAAAGCAAGGGGTTTGCCTCCTGGGTCGAGCTCGTCGCACCAGGCTTGCCTAGTGCGGGTTACCTCTCCTATGTGATTTGCGAGCTATTGCATAGGAGCGGGGGTTTTACCCTATGTGCACCCAAAGGTTAGCGGCTGCGGGTTTCCCTTGTCATAAAAAAAAAAANTTTCGCGTGATCTTTGGTTTCTAGTTTTGTTTTATTAGTAACCATGATTGGGGTTCAACTGGTTTGGGAACATTGTTGGATGCTTTTTGTGCTAATAACGACCTGAAGATTACTTTTTTTTTCTCTACAGTTTGGACTAGTCAATCATATCATATATGCAAAGTTGGTTGATTATATATGTGGTTATAGTTAGACAAATACTTTTATTATGGTCAGAGTATCGTGCTGATACTTCTATTGTTGTGATTAAAGTTTGAACAAAATGGTCTGGCATTGGGGTTGTATTAGCTTTTAGCTAATATAGAATTCGAGGTTTAGTTGCTTGGCTGGAAAAATTTGCAAGATCATATCTTAACGCTGACTCCCTTTTTCTCCTTTTTTGGCATTGACTAGGTCTTGCGATCTATGATACAATGCAGTATATTCGATCTCCAATTAATACCATATGTCTAGGTCAAGCAGCTTCAATGGGATCTCTTCTCTTAGCTGCTGGCGCGAAGGGTGAGAGACGATCTCTCCCTAATGCTTCAATCATGATTCATCAGCCTTCAGGTGGATATAGCGGGCAGGCTAAGGATTTGACTATCCACACAAAACAGATTGTTCGGGTGTGGGATACTCTGAATGACTTGTATGCTAAGCATACTGGACAACCACTTGACATAATTCAGAAGAATATGGATAGGGATTATTTCATGACACCTGAAGAGGCCAAGGAGTTTGGAATAATCGACGAGGTTATAGATGAAAGACCAATGGCTTTAGTAACTGATGCTATTGCAAATGAAACCAAAGAAAAAGGCTCAAGTTAGAGTGTTACTCCATCGTTGTCTTTGTTGCTGACTAGTTCTCCATTTTTCGATCTACCTTCTTGTATTTTGTTTCGATGAGGTGAGTATCTCATTACTTTGTTTTAGTGAGTTTACAAGCTGGAATGATTTAAGGTATTTTTAGATAGAAAGCATATCGATAAACTCTAAATGCGTAAAGGTGATGCTCTGAACTCAGTTGATCCCTTCAGTAACTTTTTTGGACTAATTTTGGCAGAACAAGTCTTGGATAAATCTGAAAAATTCTTAGCACTTTGCTTGAGTAAGTTTTTTTTTTGTCCTAAGTTTACTGATTTTCATTTTGTTGTTGTATCATTTATTCTTCTCTTTGAAGGGAGCGTTGGTGCAATTAGTAAAGTCGTTGCCAATGTGATCAGAAGTCATGAGCTTGAGCTGTGAAAATAGTCTCTTGTAGAAATGCCAACTTGCATATCAACTTCAAGTTTTCAATAATATTGCATATCAACTTCAAGTTTTCAATAATATTGCATATCATCATAATCTTGCTGGATGATATATTTTGTATAACAAGTCATCACTAATTTGGTATTTTGAATTTTAATACCTAATTTTTAATCAAATAAGCTCAAATTTAAAACATAAGTTTCATATATTATAAAGATAAACCCCATTCACCAAATCGTCAAAACAAACAAATCTAACAAATTCATTTACCACATTTTTTGCCTTTTCATATATTCACGAGTTTCACTTGTTAGACTTGACTAAAATTCCCGTCATATGTGTTAGAATTTATTTTATTATTTTTTATTTTTGTATTTTAACAATCAACACATAATTCAACACCCAAATTTACTCCAAATAAATTCAAATTTAAAACATAAATTATAAAAAAAAAACCTTAATTAACAATTTATCAAAACAAAAATAAATCTAACAAATTCATTTAATACTTTTTTTTTCTTTTTATGTATGCCTGTACTTAAAAAAATGACTAAAATTTTAGTTCTATGTTACTTTTATTTCGAAAAGTTATCTAATACTGGATATTTAGTGCAAAATAACAGTGACAAATAATATCCACGTGGCATCTTTCAATTGGTCGAATCTGTTGGATTTACGTAATATACGATTTTATTTTTCTCATTGTCTGCTACGAATATTTAATTCCGATTAAATTTGAATTCCCAACAAAAACTACTCACTAACAAACCTCTCGGTACATTTCTTTCTCTATACTATATGGTATTAAAATAAATAATTTAGAGAGTATAGAGAAAGCTCAGTGATCAGCAGCAATGGCGAAATTCATTCTCATAGCAGTTTTCATGGTGGTATTAATTGCAAATTTTGCAAGTAGTGAAGTAGCTGCAAGTAGTGGTGTTGTTGTTGGGTCTAGTAACCCTAAGGAGGGGGGAAATAAATTAGCTATGGTTCAAGAAGAGGAGGATATGGATGGTGGGTTTTCTTCCTTAGATGGAATGTTACAATGGGCTATAGGTACTTTACTTTTTCTCAAATCTCCTTTTTTGAACTTTTGATTTTAAGATGTAATTGTGAAAGGTTAAATCAAATATTTTGTTCCTATGTGTCTATGGTAGATAGGAAGGCGTGGAGGACGCGAATTGGGATTATAGGATTATTGTTGTGGTATTGTTATGCTATTGTATGTTGTTTTTGTTATTGTTTATTGTACTTTCATTATGTCTTTTTATGAACTGTTTTTGTCTTGATCTGAATGTCTATCAGAATCAATAGTTGTACCTCACGTTTTGACTTAGAGGTAAGGTCTGTTAGATTGTCTGCGTATCCTCTACCCTTCCCAGACCTCACTGTGTGGGACTAAACTGGGGATGTTGTTGTTGTTGGATAGAATTATTAGGTACTTATTCAGGTGGGAAGCAGAATGGGAGCCAAGATGGCAAGATTTGAACTTTATGGGGTTGTTTGGTTTTGGGATACGAGGATTTGAAGTTTATAGGGGTTGTTTGGTTTTGGGATACGAGGATTTGAAGTTTATAGGGGTTGTTTGGCCGGCATACCAAGATTTGAACTTTATGGGGTTGTTTGATTCGTGGACTAAGTTATCTTCGGATACCAAGATTTGAACTTTATGGGGTTGTTTGGTTTGCTGACTAAGTTATCCTAGGATACCAAGATTTGAACTTTATGGCGTTGTTTGGTTCGCAGACTAATATATCCTAGGATACCAAGATTTGAACTTTGTGGGGCTGTTTAATTTGTGGAGTAAGTTATCCCGTGTACTAAGTTGGATGGTATAAGGTGTGATATCCGGTACTTATGTTGGTGGAAGGTAGAAGGGGAGCCAAGATTTGAACTTTATGGGGTTGTTTGGTTTGCTTACTAAGTTATCCTAGGATACCAAGATTTGAACTTTATGGGGTTGTTTTGTTTGTGTACTAAGTTATCCTAGGATACCAAGATTTGAACTTTAGGGTTGTTTGGTTTGCTGACTAAGTTATCCTAGGATGCCAAGATTTGAACTTTGTGGAGTTGTTTGGTTCACTGACTAAGTTATCCCAGGATACCAAGATTTGAACTTTATGGGGTTGTTTGATTTGTGGACTAAGTTATTCCACAATACCAAGTTGGATGGGATAAAGTGTGATATCTAGGATTTAAGTTTGAAACTAAATTTATACTTTGTTTGGTTGAAGGTAAAAATTTAAATTTATACTTCCCCAACCAAACAAATATAAAATCTAATTCCCAGACCCCACTTTTGGGACTATACTGGGTATTATGTTGTTTGTTGTAGTCAGACTTATTCCTGGAATATCGACCTTATCCCATGAACTAAATTTCTAGAATAGTGATATTAGGTCTTAGTAACTAGGTTCTGAATCTAACTTTTGTACATATTTATTGAGTTTCTTAATACAAATAAATACAATATTTGGACTAAAATTACCTAGGTTATGATGAACCCGTATGGTACCTTTTGGCTCCGCCCCCGTTGGGAGGCAGTAGGTACTTGTGGAATTTGCTGTCCTGGATGTGTTGTTCTTGGTTCTTTCGAATAAAGAGTCAATTGATGAACCCACTGATTGAGAAAAATTGAAAGATATGTTTATTATACCATTGGTTTTATGTTTACCCACGTGTAATGATTTGGTTTCGTGCTAAACACATACACAGGGCATTCGGATCCTGGAGTACTAAAAGAAAGATCAGAAGTCGCTCAACGCATGTCTCCAGAGGAACTAAACAAACGCCAGACTGAACTGAAGGTGCGGTTAACGAACTTGTGATATCTTTCTTTGTGCCTTATTGTTTTTTATAACACCCCCAACTTGCACTAGCATAGGTACAAGGTAACTCTGCCCACCAAGGCTTACACAGATGAAAAGAACCAATACCCTTTCTTGCCTAACATCTACATGTATAAAGTATTGAAAAATAATAGGGAAACTTGAGAAATGAAGAATTGAAGTAGAGTGTGTAGCTGCAAACAGCTGGAGTGTAGTATTTGGCAAAATGACGGTGTAACTTGATAGGAAAATGAATAAATGAAGCTTTCAAGTAAAGTTGGTTGGAGCTTCAGAAGCAATATGCCTCATCTTATCGTTATGCCTCAATTTTTGAGCTAATATTTTAGTATTCAACTTCACTCTGTTGAACATAGCACGAATGTGCAACTCTAGAAAGGTTGCATGTCCAGCTCCTATTAGATTCACGAGATCACTGTTAGCCTTCTCCTATTGTAAGAAGGAAATAGTTCTTGGAAGATAAAATAGAAACTTTATTATGAATACATATCTTAAAACTTGGCCTTTGACTAGGCTGATCTCAATAGTCTTCACATGCAACACTTGCTTATGAACTTGTGGTCTAAAGTAGGAAATAGGGAGGGCTTCGGATGAAGCTTTTGGTTCTAGCTAAATTGTAAAGAATTAGAAGAAGATAAATTCAAAATTGTAGATGCTAGTGAAGTGTGTGTACGGTTATTTTGGTGAATCTGTTTGATTTTCTTCTTCTATATAAAATGTCCATTGTACTGTTCATGATCCATGTCAGCCTATGATCACTCAATTTTATTTGTCATTGATACATCACATAAGAAGCCACCCAATGCTGACGACCATTTATTTAAATGTTGAAACAAATTCATTACAATGTAAGAAAATGCTTATACATGTAGGGAAAATCCTAGCTCATAGTGTTATATTTAGAACCCAATTAAGGGACTCTAGCATCTAATTTAAGCACTGTTTCTCCTACTATTTGCTTGAATTGCCATTTCTTCTTGCGTTGCCATTTTGCATTGGGATAAAGGAGGAGAGATTTTATTAAGTAGTATGAGAAATTATCTTGTTTCTTCCCTGATTCCATCTGTTCATCTAATTACGACCAGGTTTTGGTCTTTAGAACAGAAACTAAAGTAAAATGTAGTTTCGTGCTACTTGTTTGTCTCTAAATTCTACTGTGGTTAATTTGGTTCACGAAGAATCCAAGAATTTTTTTCAGACCGATATTTCTGTCTATCTTCCTTGCTTCTTTGTAGCTTAGTGGTAGTTTTGGGAGTGGGCAATGATAGGACATCTCGTCTGTACCTGTGTATCCTTTTTGTTTCACCTTTTTACTTGATTTACTTATCCCCCCAAAAAACGAAAAAAAGAAAGAAAGAAAAGAAATGAGGAATTATTTTGCCACCTCTTGCAATTGTAATTTGTATGAAACGCCGAAGGGTCCTTTTTTTAATATGATTATTTTTTTTCAGTTGGATTTTCATACATTTATCTGTTGTTTCTTCTCCAGGAACTGATGGAGAAGCTAAAAATGCCCTCAGATGCGCAGTTGATGCTGATTGCAGTTAATGATTTAAATAATTCATCGCTACCTCTGGAGCATCATCTCCGTGCCTTAGAGGAGCTGTTGGTACTTGTTGAGCATATTGATAATGCAATTGGTATGTATAGTTCTCAGGACTTTTTTTGTTACAGTCTTACAAATGTTTGTTTTTGCCTCTTTTGGTTTTGGTTTTAGAACTTCCAACTTAATATCAACATCAACAACATACCCGGTATAGCTCCACAAGTGGGGTCTGGGGAGGGTTAGGTGTACGCAAACCTTACCCTTACTTTGTGAGGTAGAGAGACATGACACCTGACTTCATATCAACTGTAGTAATTCATTAGCATCTATAATCCCAATAGACACGCTTCCGAGACCTAATAAGACTATAATCAAGTCTTTAGGAAAGTCGAACTAGAAGAGCATACAGCTGACTTCTTAGGAACTATAGCACCCTTTCTTAATCTTGGTTTTATGAAGCTTCTCAATGATGCTTATGTGTAATGTGAGTACTTGTTAATGTTTTCAGGATTCATCAATAGTTTTCCTTTATGCAGGCAACCGATGTCTCACCATTCCTTCATTTAAAGAAAGCATTGAATGCACATGTATACTTTTCTCAATGCTTACATGTTTTTTATTTTCAGATCTGCAGAAACTTGGAGGCTTCACCGTACTTATAAGAATACTTAATCATTCTGAACCAGAAATTAGGACTGCTACGGCATGGGTTCTTGGCAAAGCCAGTCAAAATAACCCCATTGTTCAGAAGCAGGTATTGGAGCTATGTTTTTATACAAGTTTGGTCTTTAATGCTTTAGTTTCTTTGTCACTTTCATCTGTGCAGTTTCTGTGTTTATATTCTAAATTTACTGGCTATTGTATTGACGCTGTGCAATGACTTGTGCATTCAGGTCCTGGAACTTGGGGCATTGACAATGCTGATGAAGATGATGAAATCTCACACCACGGAAGAAGCTGTAAAAGCTTTATTTGCTATTTCAGCACTAATAAGAAGTAATGTGAATGGCCAAAGTTTGTTTTATCAGGAAGCTGGAGATATGATGCTTCAGGTGATCCAACTGAATATTGAGTCAAGTTAGAACTAGTTTACTGCTGCAGTGTATAACTTCCTTCTCTGTCTTTGTATGCAGGAGGTTCTTAGCAATTCAAATCTGGATATCAGGTTACATAAGAAATCACTGTTTCTTATTGCTGATTTAGCCGAGAGTCAGCTGGAAAATGAGAATACAGCTGAGGTTTCCTTTTTTAGCAATCGATTGTTACTGAAGGCCATCGTTGATTCAATGGCATCAAGCGATCTTGATCTAACGGAAAAGGTTTGTGTAGTCTTTGATGTGAATGAACAGTAATTTCAAAAGTATCTTATTTGTCTAAACTTCATATGCATGATCCCTTAGGTTTTCAAATATTAGAAATGATCCTCATCCTCAGTAATTTTGGCCTGACCTTTGGGAAGGTGTTGATGGTCTTTTACATAAAATCCACAGTTGCATCCGTCATCAGTACATCCGTATACCTCCAAAGTTTAAGTGTCGCTCTGTAGGACTTATCCTTTATCTTAACTAAATCACCTACTTTCATTTTTTGTAAGTGGCTATATCAGTCTGTTCTACTCCGGTTTAATGGAGTGTTGGTTAGATAGGAGAAGTAATTGGTTGAGCAATGTCTGTTTAAAAAATTGTTTTCATTGGGACCAAGTCTTTTGGGTTAAATTCTTCTTTAGATCTGCTTGGGTTCGAGTATGGGTCAAAGTCCGTTAGGATGATAGAGCGGGGTCACTTCAGAACAAGAAATTCAACCGTGATTTTCTTCATAGGAAAAGTTTTGGTGGTTTATGCAGAAACTTATCAGATGTAAACTTTTGAAAAAAACTGTTAGCTGCATGAGGAGGATATCCTTGGTCGGGATGGGGGCTCATTTTCATCTTTAATGATGGAAAATATACTCGCTTTTGGTGCAGGGTCCGGAGTGGAACAAATATAATTCATCTTTTCATGGTTTGACTTGGTTAGGCAGGTCTTTCGAACAAAATATAAAACTTGTTTTATTTGAACTATCCTGCATATCTTTCATGTCATTTCCGTCCTCAATACATTGAACACAGCCTCTGTAATACAAAATATTGCCTTGCATATGTTGGTGACGTCTTTAAAAAGTCTGTTATAGGCTTGACATTGCTTTAACTGCAGGCCCTTTACGCAATTAAAAACATACTACTACTTAGATCGACTGAAGTTCAACTCTTCAAGGACTTCTGTAAATTGAACGAGGTACTTGAGAGGACGAGGCAACAGTTAAATGATCATAGAGAAGAATACGCAATGGATGTGGAGAGTCTTCGTAAAGAAGTTAACCTGACCTTCCTTCAAAAGCTGAATAAGGTGAGGGAAACATTAGTATAGATTTCTTTTCATTTGAAGTTGAACTTGAAGTTGGATCCTTTGCTAAAACTCGAAATGACAGGTTACACAAGCTGCATTATGATGACAGTTTCTGGCTTGATCCGGTTTTTGAACGTTATATTGCTTGCATTCTTCTCTGTTAGAAAGGCGCGGAAGTAGCCAAGTGGATCGATATCTTCATCATCCCACGCCATTTGTTCATCTGGACATGGACTCGAAATTGGTACATCATCATCTGCTTAGGACAACACTGATGTGAAATGGATAACATTATGAGCTGACGACGACTTGTGCTGATTTTATACTACTATTTAAGTTATAGCCAATTGTCTCGAATATTTAACTTTTAATCAATCTTGCAAAATTGATAGCAATGTAATGTATGTGATGAGAAAATCAATTTTGTGGCAAGACCAATTTTTTCTGCTTCTACAGAATTTGTATCAACCGTTAAGAGAATATTCAATTTTCGACGAAATTACTCATGTATTTATTTCACATAAAAACAAGGGAAAATTACGCGTATAAGTAAATATATACTAGTTAATTAGTTAGCATAGCTATAGTTTGTCTTAATTATAATTTGCGACCTACTTTTAGCTATAATTATGCGGCTCAGTTTTTTAGTTTTGTATAATTTGCACTTTTGTATAATTTAGAATTTGTATAACTTTTGTATAATGTAATTTTGTATAATATAATTTGTTTAACTGTTTACACTCCAGAGGTTTGTAATTGTATAAATTTGTTATTTCGAGTTTATACAAAAATAACTGAATTATACAAATGTATCTGCGAATTATACAAACTCACCTGCGAATTATACAAATGAGGCAGCTTAAACTATAGTTCCAATTCATAAATATGCAAACTATAGCTATGAAACATAATTAAGTTTATTATAGTGGGTATTTGCGAAAATTTCCCCAACATGCAATACTTGCAAAATTTGTTAATTAAGGAGATAATTATATGTTTAAGTGGATAAGTAATGTGATTAGTAGTTTTTAATTAACGCTCTAATATAAGATATTTTTAGCCATCTAAGAATATATTTTAGACCCATGAGATTAAAATTTGAAAATTTTCAATTATTTTTCGAATTTTGAAATTCAACTTGAATGAAGCTCAACTTTGCAAGTATTGTATGTTGTTGTTGGGTGTACAAACCTCCAAAACAACCACCAAATTGAATTTCTTCAAAAACACTTGCAGAAATGGCTTCCAAATCTCTAAAACCTCCAAAACAACCACCAAAAAACCCTAAAAAACAATGGTCCCTCAACGATTTCGAGATCGGAAAACCCCTCGGAAAAGGCAAATTCGGCCGTGTATACCTCGCCCGCGAAGTTAAGGTAGTTTGAATTAGTAGATATATGTATATTTTTCTACATTCTCGTTGTTTCCCGATATGCGCATTAGATTCAGGACCTAATATGAGTTCGGTCGAATCTAATAGTTTTTGCACAAACAATGTAAATATGTGCTAGTATTAGATGTAGAATCCAGAAATTTGAAATTTTAGTTTTGTTTGTGATTGGATTATTTATTAGAAAAAATCCAGAAAGATGAACTTGAATTTTTACAGAGTGGATTTATAGTGGCGTTGAAGGTGATATTCAAGGAGCAAATAGAGAAATACAGGTTGCATCATCAACTTAGGAGGGAAATGGAGATTCAAACAAGTCTTCGTCATCCCAATGTACTGAGGCTATATGGTTGGTTTCACGATGAGGAGCGGATTTACTTGATTTTGGAGTATGCTCATGGCGGTGAGCTGTATAGGGAGCTAAGGAAGACCGGTCGCCTGTCTGAGAAACAAGCTGCCATAGTATGTCACATCCTATTGCTTGCTCTCCTCATATAAGATTTGAAACAAAAGCATATAGTTCATTTGCAGTATTCTGATTTGTTTATGTAATTTGTTATAAGCATATATTCATTGATTCTAGTGTTAGAGAGCTCCATATTATTGAATATTTGAATGAAACGGGTACAAATGAAGCAAAATGGATGTGAGATTCTCATTGCCAACTCAACTAGCTTGGGATTGAGGCGTAGTTTTGTTGTTTAGTTGTGAGCTTGTAAATTGTTTCAACTGATCGCCTCTTCCCCCGAATCCAAACAAAGAGGACAGATATTCAGTTCTTTCGTTATCTATTACTATATGCATGTAAGGTATGATCTTTCAAGTAGTTTACTTAAAAGATGGTGCAATTTTGGGTTGCATTTGTATCAGTTGGTGTTTTTTCAGTTCCTTAGTTTCTTGTTTATGTATTTCTTCTGTGCTTAATGTATAACAATGAAATAATGTTATCGTTACTATTTGTCCTTTTTATGACTCTAGAGTTTATCTGAAAATTGTTTATGGAATAGTCGAACACATAATTACATTTATGTAGAAAACATTATTTAGTGTTCAACTTCTTTCCTGTTGCTTTAGGTTTGTTCTTTCACTTTTGATACTTCGGTTGTTTCTTTTGTAGTATATTGCAAGTCTCACACAAGCACTGGCGTACTGTCATGAGAAGCATGTTATTCACAGGGACATAAAGCCGGAAAACCTGTTACTTGATCATGAGGTAACATCTTGATAACTTACTGTCTTCCTTTGCCACATCTGCTAAGTTTTATTAGCACCATTTCCTAAAAAGAAGAAAACACACACTATATATATGGCTAATTTGGAAGGTTCATAACACTATAATCGAAGGTTCATGTTGCTTTGAAATTCAGCTTTCCTCTTTAGTCCCGACTCTCCTGAGGGTCGAACCTTGAGAGATCATTGACCTAACCAGATATAGGTAATACCCTTCATATGTATCTTTCCTGTAAAATTCAATCAGCTTCTGTTTTTTTTTCACGGAAAAGGAAAAAGCAGTAGAGCTTCTTGGAGTGTTGACACTTTTAGTTGGTGCAAAACTTTGACACCGTAGTTGCCTAGGCGACTTTAACTGCTGCTTGCTGATCGAATCAGCCTATTGAACAACCTTCAAAAAGCTCTTCTCTGATCAGTCTTGTTTCCAATATGTCATTGCCCATCTTTTGTTGTTGCATTTTCTGTTAATTTACAAAGGCTGGAAATGCTGCTTTGTAATCTTTCTACTGTTATATAGAATTCTTTCGATTTCACCTCATGTCGCTGTATAACCAGGCTCAAGTAAAATAGCGACCCTCTGATTCTTTATTAATTTTGGCTAAAGTTGTGAATGTGAGACATTAAGTTCAACATATGATTCGTCATTCTGACGATCACCAGAGCTTGCACCATCTATCTCATTTTGTTTCAACGTAAATTAACCTGGTCAAGAAAAAAATGTCTAAATTGTAAAATTCACTACCTTCAAAAGATAGCTAGTATATTTAAAATAATTTGCATGTCTTTCAACCATTATTTCATAGGATAATGACAATCGAGATCAAGGGAGTATATCTGTAGATGTATCCTAATAAAACCATATATAACAGCTTAGGATGGTCCGATTAAGATAATGTATGTAATGTTAGCGCTTAGGTCTTTTATGGGCGTCCCAATTAGAGCTGGATTTGATTGTCCAGCAACTGCAGCTAAAACCAACCAGGGAATTGTTGACGTGCTGCATCGTTAGAGTAAAATGTTAATTAAATTATCACATGAAATGCAGGGTTGCTTAAAGATTGCAGACTTTGGGTGGTCTGTACAATCTAGAAGCAAGAGACATACAATGTGCGGAACTCTGGACTATCTGGCACCAGAAATGGTGGAGAACAAAGCTCATGACTATGCAGTTGATAATTGGACCCTGGGGATCCTTTGCTATGAATTTTTATATGGTGTGCCTCCATTTGAGGCCGAGAGACAGACCGACACATTCAGAAGGTAACAATTCTTCTGCTTCTTTTCATCTTGTATAACTGTTACTTGGAAAATCAAGATGTACTACTAACTGAAGAGTATTATAGAATTATGAAGGTAGACCTCAGCTTCCCTTCAACACCTGATGTATCGGCTGAAGCTAAGGATCTCATTAGCCAGGTATATTGATTAGTCCCTGTCTATGCTTAAAAAATGGCATGCAATAGTTGCACAACATTGATGCAACTACATGAGACTTAAGGGTGGTTAGTTGAACACCCTTTGTATAATACTGTGTATGGCCACTGACTGCACCCCTTTCTGATGGCTTACCTTTGCAGCTTCTTGTGAAGGACTCTTCTAAAAGGCTCTCTCTTCAAAAGATCATGGAGCACCCTTGGGTAATTAAGAATGTCACATCACATGACACTATAATCTGAGTCTCCTCACCAATTTGCATCGGTTAGTTAAAGCCCTGTTTGTTGTTTCAACTCTTTTTCCTATGACATAATATGAGATGCAATCATCTTGATTTCAATAGTTTGTATCAGATGGAAGTGACATTGATATAGTTTCCTATAAATATTTGTGTATCATTTATATAAAGGTTATCTGTTTCTCCCAGCACGTCACTCGGCAAGTCATGTATCCTTTAGAGCCATGTGTGGAAACTCTGAGGTATAGGTCTAACTTGGAGAATGGCTTTTCTAATTTCAAGTCAAAATATGCAATTGTATTTCAAGTAGGGACTTTAAAGAAAATCAATTTGGTTATTTACCTTGAGCTCTTGAGCACAAGGCCTGGCTGGGTACATCGGAAGCTTCAGCTTGAGGATCATTGGATCGGAGGTTACCATTTATTCCGTTCCATAACCAAGTGTGAGCACACATCAAACCTTCCAAAGTAGTAGGATGGAGTCTACTGCTATGTGGACTAATCAACCTCCCCCACTAGTGCTAAATGTCGATTCAAAAGCAACAATAGGCAGAGGAATGGCTAAGAGGTCATGAGCCATCTTTCGTAAAGTAGGAAATTTCAATCCATTTGTCTTCCACCAACTTATAAATTGTCAAATGATGGAGTTTGAGGCAACAAACTTTCTTCTAAATACATGTCCAATTCTGATCGTTTCCTTGCATTTGCACTACTCGAAGCAACAAATCTATCGAGGCTTGATAGTCGATCACCCTCCGAAAGACCATGGCTTCATTTGAACTAGATGCTTCAACAAACTCATGTGGAGCAAATATTCTACTCTTGTACTCTTGAAATAGATCATAACAATGAGTTCTCACATTTTGAATTTTAGTTGAAGCGTCTTCACCATAAATTAGTGGAAGATATAATTTCACTAATTTCATTTTATATCTCGGATCGAAAATAACAGCTACTCCCATGAATATATGCATATCATCCCAACATTTCTTAAATTTTAACAACATTGCCGCTGCCATCAGTTCTGAAATACCTCTTTGTATTCTATTGTTATTCTCAACATTAGAAATGTTGAATTCCAACGAGTTGGACAGTCATGCTCTTTAACTTTTTGGTATAGGAAATATGTTGGAGATTAAATACAAACTTCCTTGACACCATTTTGAATAAAGGTTGGAGACTAGATACAAACTTCCTAAATCCCACATGATCAACAATGGATAGTAGATATGTAGTTTGTTCTTCTCAAGCTGTTGTACTGTCCTATGAATGACGAATCCTCACACTCGTTCTTTTTGCTGAATTCGCTCTTCCCTGTTAGTGGTCTGAAAATAAAGAAAGGTCTTTCAAATCAAAACTCGATTTTGGTTCATTATCAAATTCATTGATTAAAGTTAAGAACTCGTCAATTTGCAAAATAAAATAGGATTTGACCGAAAAAGAAGCAGGGCTTTGAATACCATAGCTGATCACCATTGATTAAGAAGAATCTTTCTAAATCATTTCATGTCAGCGGGGGATGCTCCTTCAAGCATCCGAAATGCTCCAAGAATGGAACAGCTATTTTCGTATTTGCACAGTAAATCAATGATGAATGAAAACATAGATAGGCACTGAAAAGTACAGCTGATGCATCATACAGGGAATTTTCAAGAAAAATGAGTATCTTGTTATCATCAAAGTTATCTCACTAGGGAGTGGTGTTTCTTTACAATCTTATACAAGCAACTCTTAAGGATTTTGACAGACTCTGAACCATCCGTCCCTCAGTACAAACATGTAATAGACGTTACGTTGCAAGAAATGAAGTTACATCTTCAAACTTGAGTATAGAGGGAGCTATGCTCTTAAGGATTTTGACAGACTCTGAACCATCCTCCTCTCAGTACAAACATGTAATAGACGCTACGTTACAAGAAAAAAAGTTACATCTTCAAACTTGAGTATAGAGGGAGCTAGGTCCTACAACATAATCCACATGGAAATTGGTTGTAAATCATCTAATCAGAATCAGCTACTGTTCTGAACTGTCTGTGACTGGCATCTCTCCTCTGTTTCCTGTGTAGGAAGGAACTTACGCAGAGAGCGGTACTGCAATCGAACATTCTCACCACTGTCCATAATCTTAAGCAAATACCTGGAGAAATTGAGAAGATTATTGTAGCGATCCTTAAACAAGGAGAACCACACTTCACTGTCAGTAAAGGAGAATGTTCCAGCAACTTTTTAACGCGGCACATTTGTCAGGAAGTGTAATTGTCTCAGGCGTGATCACTAGCAACTGAAATACGATTCTTTTCAATATAATGGAATATGACATACGTCATAATTAAACAAAAAAAGATTCATTTTTTCATAATGGACTAAAGACGCCTAGTGACAGAATTTAATTGAAGTTTTTAGAGGATAACTGAACACAGGACTCACTTTTCTTCAATTGTTGCTTACATATTTCAGTTGCACACCAACACACACATCTTCATGAAATGAGGTATATCCATTTCTTTTACTATTAAAGATGTGAATTGGACTAAATTGTGTGAGAAAATAGCTGTATGGAAATTAAGTGGTAAACTATGACATGAACATGGCATTGATAGACTTACAATGACCCACAGAAAACGACTACATTGCAGAACCAAAGCCTACTCAATTGATATCAAATGATGGCTCAAGTTTTGAGCTGTCAAATTCGTTACTTCTCTAAATTGGATGGTCTTGAGCGTGTATCACTAAGATTTCAGTAATTTAAGCTAAACACTCACTGCACAGCATATTCCATGCAATACATGTTAATGATCTAAATTGACATTCAAACTGCAGTAGATAAGCAAAATATTAACGAAATGCTCAGGCAACTAACCAGCCATTAAGACACTGTGATGTGATTACAGCTTCCTTTCCAACAAATTTATCTGGTGTCCTCCGATTTCCCTGCACAGTTCCGCATTCGCATTACTGTAATTTGGTGAATCCTTTTCTATAGATTCCAAGAATTTAGAATGCACAGGCGCAAAGATCTCACCCTTATAAGAACTTTCTCATTCACTGAGAATGGATACTGAACACCTTTATGGGGTCCATTTTCAGAAGGAAGCTCACCATTTTCCTGGAAGGATTAAAGTAATGAGGATTTTCAAAGAATCATTCACAGGTATATTCAACAAAGATAATTTCAAATTTGAAACATTTATAGGTCAATGAAGCAAGAAATTTGTGATTTGCTCTAATCTAAAACAGAGCCTAAATATGGATGAACATAGATATCACTAAATCCAAACTTTTTCTGAGGCCAGAAAGGATAGCAAAAACTGGATAAGCCTTTGCTTTCCCAAAACCAACTATGCAATCTGCCAAATCTACCAAAGGGAAGTCCTTCAACAAGGTTTTGACTTCACTGGCAAAAGAAAAATATACAATGAGAAAAGAACATAAACCATTATACCATGTTAAGGTACATAATCAACATTATCATTTTCACTAGGTAATTTCCAAATATAAATCCTGTGCAGTTCAGATCTAACAAATCCTTCAAAACCCTTTTTGCATCGAGTGTCAATCCGACACGATTTGGATGTGGGTGTCCGATCCATGCTGGGTTCGGTCAAACTAGCTTGGGTACTTTGACTATTCTATAGCCAAGAGCACTTTGCTATTATACGAGATAACTTATAAAAAAACATTACACAAAAAAGATGATTATACAAGTTTTAATTTGATAACTTCAATTAGCTGTCAAATATATACTTACATATGTTGTACATTTTGTTCTTTCTTAAAAGCCACCCATAATCCTATCCATATTCCTGAATCCTACGATTTAGGTAATGATAAATCCAACTTTTATATCTGCTACCGTATTGGGTGCCCACACCCATATCCGAGCAACATAGCTTGAGATGGAAAATTATCCAAAAATTGACTAGGACATATTAACCATGTCATTGCATAAAAGTTAAAACCAGATTAAGATAGTTCCTTTTACCAGAAAACTGAAGACAATGAGCTCTACTACGCAGTTTGGATAGACAAGTCTGCAGCAAAATGGGGAAAATCAAAGCTTACCCTAATGTCTCCCACTTCTTTTCGACGCTTTCTAAGAGCTGCATTGTGGAAAAGTCTTCGGTCATCCTCATGCTTCACTGCTGCAGCTGCAGTTCTCAGCACTGCAGATGAAATTCATAGTGTAAACCAGATGGCAGAATTAATGAGAAAAATCATTGAAAATTGAGTAAGAGGTACCAGAAGAGAATTAATTAGAGTGTATTGGGAAACAGTTTTTTTTAGAAAAAAAAATGAAAGTCTGAAGGAGAAGAAGATATGTATAAAATGTATAAATAAATGGAGAGAGAGAGAGAGAGAAAAATAAATGAACTGGAGCTAACCGTGGTTAGGAATTAAGGAACCACGCTCAATTTCAGCATTGCAGAGGGTACATCTTGCCTGTCATGATGAGATGAACGTGATTATGTTCTTGACTCATTCATCACTAACCCAAGAAATGAAGACAACAACATGAAACCAAAAAGGAAAATGATGTTCAAGCAAGAGTTGTTTCGTCCATGAAGCAGTTGCGTCAATATCCCACGTATGGTTTGCTCAAAGTCTGTGGTAGCTCATACCAATTTATAATCTTCATATTCTTATGAGAACAGAAAAAATGGCTAGAGAAGAAGACAAAAACTCCTACCATATCAATAACCCTTTTCAGCATGAGACCACCAAAGGAATGTCCGCATGAAACAAACATAGCATCTTCAAGGAATGCGCCACTGCAATGTTTCACATTGTAACAGTAAAGTAATTATATTTTCCAGATGCAAGAAACTATACACTAATAAGCCATGCATATGCTAATATAAATCATGAATGGAGCTAGAAAAAAACAGAGATACAAGCTTGGCGTGGGGAGGGTGGGGGTTAAATAAACAAGAGACTACGACTATCAAGTTCAAATAAGGGGGCAACAAAAATTTCCAGATTAACACTTGACAAGGGAAGTTGAAACTAATATGCTTAGTCCAACATTCTGTGTACTGCAGCACACTGTTGTCATGCACTATTTAACTAGTTTAGGGGCCAAGGAAGAGTAGGAAATATAGCTTTTCAAGAGCACAATATATTCCTACCTTTCCATAAGAAAACACAGATGCAAGTTACAAATTCTTTATCCACTTCTTGATTCTATTCTGGTTAAGTCTCAGCACGGGAATTGATGTGTTTCTTTTAATGCTTTAGTTGCTTTTAATGCTCAAGTTCCACTCGGCCTCAAAATGCGTGAAGCTGCTAAAAATTTGCATAATAGCACTGCAAATCATCTGAAAGCTTTTTGCAATCTCACAACTGTTATGAGACCCCTCACTTCTGCACATTTTGCAACATGTAATAGCTCTAATCTAAGTGATATACATGCATTTGAAAATAAAGCTCCACGGCTCAAGATGCAGCTTTCAATTGTTTCTTATATTTAGCCAAAGGCCTCTTTTTGGCTCTATTGATATTCAACGTTTTTCAGATCGGAGGGAACTCACAACCAACTCAACTAACAGTGGTAGAGGTTGACTTCTCTGCTTATTGTTTTTCCTCTTTTGGAGGTTGGGGTGTGAGCCACATGTAAGTTAGACTTTTGTTATATACTTATTTATTAACTCCACATGATTGAGGGTAGCAAAAAGTCTCTGTAAATATTTCCAGCATGAGAAACCAGAGCTAGCTCGGTTCCAAAAGAGTCGCACACGTTTGTTCAATATCTCATAGCTCCTGTAACAAAACCACATTACTTATACGAATACCATGCATAGAGGGCATACCAACTCTTTAGACCTTTCCAGCAGTTTTGTTTGCAAGTATATGCCATCTATAATGTTATGTCTCTCTTAGTTTTACAGTTGCCTAGCATTTTTTCCTTCAAACATCCCTTATACCAACTCTTTTTTTTTATAATAATCCCTTATACCAACTCTTTAGACCATTAGAATGACAAAGATATGTTTTTTTTATAAGAGCAGAGATTATGTACTTGTTAGACTCTTAAGTCTTTAGTGGGGAACAAGTCCTGTTTTTGTTCTATAACGGTACCCTCTTGATACTGTTCATCACCAAACTTACTACATTTCATTAAAAAGAAAAAGTTATCTGCATTATTTTGCTAGGAAATTTTTGAAGAAAATATAACCTTGAAAACTTCTGCAAGACCTTTAGTCAAACTAGGCCAGCATTTCTTAAACTTCTTGCTTTAAATGGAAGTAAGGGATGTCAATTTATTAGATTAAAAGTTTGAGACTAAGAAAGTATAAGATGTTTAATATACTCATGCAGTAAATATGCGGCTATATTCTCTTTTTTTTTCCTTGCAAGTAAATATGCTGCTATATTTGACCAGAAAAGAAGGAGAAAAGTCGATTGGACAAATTAAAACTTACGACAAGGGATCTGAAAGAACACTTCTGAGTGATGGTTCCTTATTTAGATTGTCTCGGGCAACCTGCAGATCCAGACCAAGAATGAGATGTCTGCTTATGTTGTATTCAGACCAAAATATCCATGGTCCAATTATTGTGGTATCAACCACCAATATAGGAAAGACATACTAACATAAAGTGTTTTTGTTTCCACCACAAGAACAATTTTCACTTTTTGTGCAATTACAAAAGACGTGTTATGTAAGGAAGAGTATATCCAACTAAAGGTTCAAAAGAGAAGGTAATTCCAGGTCCAGTATGTAAAGAAGCGGACAAGTTCACAATTCCACATTGATATTTCCTTTTTTAAGATTGTCTCGAGTCACATGTTGATCTTGACCTATAATGAGATGTCTCCTCTTCTCCTAGAATAACATGCCTATTCATGCTGCATTCAAATGAAGTTATTTATGCTCCAGTTCATGTGGAATTGATCATTCAAGGTAAACAAAGAACGTCCATATTCCAAGGAAATTATTTGTCCAAGTAAAACTACATTGTGGTACGGGAGTTGAATCTCCACGCTCAGCATGCAACAAGAGAGATGTTGAAAGAGAAAAAAACATGAGGTAGGGGACCAAATCCCCCTAGGAGGTCTCATGTTTTATGTTAGATGATTAAACATGAAACATGATTAACAATAGATGCTTCGTTGAAATGAAGTTGAAGATAGTTGTTTCTTTTCTCTTTGGGATGTATCGGATCACCTAGCATTGTCAATGAAATTTTTCAGGAATGGAATGGTTACGAGATGTGCGAACTATCGTGGCATTAAATTAATGCGTCATAAGATAAAACTCTTTTGCGAGAAAGAATGGAAAAGCGTAGACTTAGGAATACGACAAGAAACAGAGAACCAATTTGGATTTATGCCTGGTAGATAACGGAGGCTATATTCTTGGTAAGAAGAATGATGAAATTTTATTGCGAAAGGAAGAAAAATCCACATATGGTATTCATTGACCTAGAGAAAGCATATGATAGTGTCCATGAGACGTCCTTTGGTGGTGATGGAGAAAAAGGAATTCATAATAATAATATAGATATCATGAGGGAAATGTATGAAGGAGTCGTCACTAGTGTGAGAACAGTGGTAAGAGATACAAGAGGTCCCCAAAACAGTATCGGAACCAGATTGTCGAAATGGAAATGTTACCAGGGTGTTATGTGATGGAAGGATGCTTACCAAAGTCAAAGGTAGGTTCTACAAAACAATTATAAACCATAATGCTATATGATAGTGAATGTTGGACCGCTAAAGTCCAACATATCCACAAGAGAAGTGTTGCAGAGATGTGGATGCTAAGATGGATGTGCAGTCATACAAAATTAGATAAGACTAAAACTTTCCACATGTGTCAGAAAGTTCAAGTAACACATAGTGAGGACAAAGTGAGAGAAGGTAGGTTGAGATCGTTGGTCATGTCTTGTGTCGACCTATAGATGCACTTATTTGCAACTGTGAAACTATGCTTGACTAAAAGTGTTAAAATCAGAGGAGATAGACCTAAAATCACATGGAGGAACAATTTCATATAATCAATGCAGACTTCGCTAAAGATAAGGCACAATGGAGGAAAAATATTCCAATCGGTGATATTTACTAGTTGGGAATAAGTTTGAGTCCCGTTAGAGGACTTCTATTATTATTTTGTTTCAGTCCCGTTAGAGGACTTCTATTATTATTTTATACTTCTTTACATATATTAAATTATTTTCACTTTTACTTTTATTTCGCATGATGATACATGAATTGAGCATAAATGGAATAGTGAGGATTCACATAGAAGATCTCAACTTGTTTGGGACTGAAGCATAGTAGTAATTGTGAATGGCTACAAGATCAGGAAAGGGATGAAAAAGTTTTGAACGATCATTCTTTAGGTATGCTGGGTTCTACAGAGAGAAAGGAAGCAGAGGTGCACCGGTACAGTAGCTGAAATACAAGTACCTTAGATTCTAGTCCTCTGGTGTATAAGTTAATAGATGCATACGATGACCAGAGCTCCATTGGCGTTACTCAATTACAGGAGGAAAATGATTGTATAGGGTGTTTCGAAACTGACTAACACCATCTTAGTGCTGGTTTTGCCATATTAATGAACTATTTTTTGTACTGATCGGTAAAAAGAGTTGATAAGACTTGAGAGAAAAAGGAACATAATTTGATTATGAGGCACTCACACCTAAATTGAAGTTTTTACTCGGCGCAAAACCAAAACAGACCCCATAGCATTCAAACTTGGCAGAAAAAGGCTTTTGCCTGTGCAAAGAGAAACACCATATGACCATCTGAAAAGAAATAGTACTTACATAAGCATTATCAGTATTGCTACAAAGCATGTCTTCCTCGGCTGAAAGGTCATCCATAAACTGGCTTACAGATATTGGCACGTAGCTATGAGGAATAACATGACCAGCAGCTGTAATCGGAGAACAATCCAGTATTGCATTGCTCTGAGGTATAAGCCTAAATGCAAGTGATGTCCTACAAGATGTAGCTGAACAGCTCAGTATTTGAGTAAACTGAATTTTGTAAGCCACTTAAAAGCTCAACAAGCCCTGTCTACCTTCCACCACAAGTAGTGCCCACATGATTATCAGCTGAACCCCGGTATATGGCTGCAGGACGAAGACCGGCAGTAGCATGGCTGAGAGCTTTCCCGGTAAGCAATAGTAAATCCCCAGGAGTCAAGCCACTATCTGCTAGATACCAACGACCATTGGGATCACAAACCTAGGGATAAAAAAGAAACAAGCAAGGAAAATGACTGATGGCACAGAGGATCGAGAAAGGAGGCTTTTTTATATATATATATATACATACACATAGATAGATAGATAGATAGAGAGAGAGAGAGAGAGAAGTTGTAACATATTATTTGGAAACTATGCACAATCTGAAACTCAAATGAAAAATCTGAAAGAAATCAACAGGAATACCTGAAGACCAGGAGCATCAGATGAAACTAGTGTCAACAGCCCCTTCTCCACTTCACCATTTGTAACTAGCTTCCCTCCTCCAATAGCTCCTTTCCCATTTTGAGAGGTGGTATTGGAGAAGGTTGCAACAACAACAGATGAAGAGGCCTCATTAACGGGCAGCGGATTATCATCAAGCAAGTGATTGAAGACACTACAGAGCACTATGTGTTTGGTCAGAATGCATTTAAGACGTAAAGAGGATCTGAATGATATGATCCAGCCATGACAGAAGTTCTTACTCGCTTCGCAATCGAAGATGCCTTGCAATTGCACATAAAGCAGCACGAGCTGCCCTTCCCATGCAGCGGAAAACTTCAGTCATGCATGGGGGAGAAGAGTCCATGTCTTCCAAAGGCCTAGCATATAAAAGCTGATTATCAAATCATTAATCCCATGCGGAACAGCGTCTAACCCTTAAATTTGAGATGTTTGAGACTACTCAAAGGAAACTAGACAGGCTTAACAAGAATGTATTCAAATTCAAATCGAGGTTTTTTTTTTTTAATCTGTTTAGTAATTGGTTAATAGAAAAAACTAAGCATTAAGATGGTGCTTGGTATTGCATACAGAGGGAGCCATCTATACAAAAACAAAAAAGAAAGGCCCCCATCACTTTCGATGCCACACCTGTGTCGAATTCTCCAAAAATACACTACTTTTGGAGAATCCGAGACGTAGTTGTTGACATTTTTGAAGAGCCTGAGCAACATAGTTATTGACAAGCACAATGCAAGTTCAGCTGTTGTACACTAAGGAAAAAACTAACTTTTTAGCAAATAGACTTCAATTTTTTTACTATTTCTAAGTCATTTGCATCAAACAAATCCCTCTTTCTGACCTCTGCAAACTAACCCTGTTGAAAGCAATGCCAGACATGGAAATAAGTTCCCTCACTCCATTAATCATTCACATATTCTGACTCTGATTGTTTAAGACTCTTTTTCTGTTCCTACATCTCTATAAGAATCAGACTTCTCAGCTTTATCACAAAAAGGTATCAGAAAGTGTCAGAATGGACTTTCTCAGAACAAAACACTAGCATGATCAAGTTTCTTTTACAGTCTGGAGCACAAACAAACATTATGCATCAAGGTAACATACTGAGGAGTGAGGAGTACTGATGACCAACAATCAATTACATTCGTTCACCAATCAATCACCACTCCATCAATTAGGCCTCAAACCCAAAGTAGCCTCCTTTCCTCTCTATGCATATGCACATACACAAACGTTGTAATCAAATGAACTTTTAGACTATTTTTAAGCAACTCTCAACCTGCTGCAACCCACTTTTTCTTGGTTTGGAATTAACTATGCATTGTAGTTAAATTCTACAGCTAAAAAAAAAGGGAAAAAGAACACATTTTGCTTCTACTCCTTACCTTCCAGCTCTGTATATATAAACCCCACGACCACTCTTGCCCAAAGCAGCCCCACCAACGCCACCCCCACCATTCTGAGCAACCGCCCTCGTCTTAAAAAAGTACCTAACCGACTCTAACCCACACCGTAACACCGCCGTACCTTCACCACCGAGCTCAATCACCGCAGCGTTATGCCGCATAAGTGATCCTGAAAGCGCTTCCACAGCCCGCAAATAAGGCCCAACCGGAGCTCCATCATAAGGTACAATATCGGAGAGCTTAACCCGTGCTAACGGCAACCCATGTTCCACAGAAGGCGACCCAATTGAAGGAAATTGCTGGGTATTTGAAGTAGATGTGTTGGGGGATCTAAGAACGGAAGCTGAAGAAGGTGGAGGAGGATTGATTGGGTGAGTTGAGGGAGCAGTGGAGTGATGATGCTGATGCTGATGCATCATGACCATAACCATGTATCATTTCCGTCTGTATATGTGCTTGATTTTTGCTATAATTGCGTACAAACACTGTGAAAATAGAGAGTTGAATTAGGGTTTATCCCGTTGGAGAGATGAATTTTTAGAGAATTTTGCAAATGGGAAAATGGTGAGATTCTTAAAAAGGGAAATTTGAGAGGTTTTGGCTTTGCAGAAAACTTGAAAATGGGAGTTGAAGCACTGAAAGAGTGGTGAAGAAGACGAAACCGTTCCTCTTTTTGTTCTCTTTTTTCTCCTTACATTTGGCTCATGTCAATATTGAACTTCTATTTTGTTTTATTTTTGTCATCATTCTCAAAACTCAAATTCGAACCATAATTTAGACGTGAAACAATTTTCTTTTTATTTTGATTTGTGTTTATTTGGATATTTTTTTCATTTTTGTAATTCAAATTCAAGACTACTCATCGCAATTCTTAGAGACATTACATGTGTAGGATGGATGAAATCGAAATCCGCATTCGGAATTTCATGTGATAAAAAAGATTTAAAGACAAATATTACAGAGTGGTGGTTAGATTGGCTTATGTTGTATGAAGCGGAGTGTTGGCTGGTCAAGAACTTCCATGTTTAGAAGATGAAAGTTGTGAAGATAAGGATGTTAAATTGAATGTATGACATATCGAGAGAAATAAGATTAGGAAAAAAGATATTCCGAGTAAGATATTTTTGACCTCAACAAAAGACAAAGATGCAGGAAACGAAGGTGAGATAGTTCAATAAAGGAGATATACAAATGCCCCCAATGAGAAAATGCGAGAGGTTGGTTCTTCCTTGGCATATGAATGCCTCTTTTTTCTTTCTTTGAAATCTAAGAAAAACAAGTGGGATAAGACAGTTCTCTCAAAAACAAGACTCTCTATCTTCACAAAATAGAAGTAACGTCAACGTACATAATGGAATTATTTATTAATGCTTCTCTCTATAACAAACCAATCCTTTATAAAGAAAATCACATAGATGTATGATCCTTCTTTAAAAAGTTAAAGAGAACATCAAGGAAAAACTAAATTATTTCTTTAAATCAGTCCAGCCCTTTTATAAATTACAATCTGAATCTTTTGCAAACTAGGGTCAAAAAGACGGTCTAAAGAACTACAAATGCCATTGTATGGCCATTTTTCAACATAATGTACACTTGAAGACCACTCTGTGACTCCTCATTTCCATACAAAGACTTGTTTCTGAAGAATGATTCCTTTGCAATTAGCATAAATAGCAATGAAAACACAAGACACTTCAGATTTTGTCGTTCCGACCCCAAGCAAGATCAATAGAAGTGCTTGAGGCATTTCATCAATGCCTCGGTGTGCTCGGGCTTGCCTACAGAGACACGGACATATCCCTTCAGCTCCTTGCTGTTGTAGTGACGGATCATTACTCCCATAGTCGCAAGGTCTTCCTGCAACACGAATTTCTACAGTTAAAATGTAGGAGAGACTGGAATGCATTATGTACTGACCAACTGCGCCTTCAAAATCGGAGAACGATATATTCATAAAACAGATGCAATACAAAGAAAGGGTAAGCATGGGGACTATTATAAGCATCACTTCACAACCGTGCCTTAATATAAATGTCAATACTACTACTACTACTACAACTTTATGCATCAAACAACAATTCTTCAATCTCAACTCATTGATCTCCAACTTATTCCACTGTAAAAGACCTCAAAAAGTCACATTCTCAATCTTATGTTAATTCACTGCCTCAGTAGTGATTGGTTATATCTTGCTTTGCATAATTATCGAGTATCTTGGCAATCGAACAAACTCTCTGTAATTCCATGCACTACCATAACATAAAAGAAACAAGGTAATCTATTAAAATGCTTTTACTTTATTCATGTTCTTTAATACTTCTTTCACCTTGGTATCAAGCTTCTACACAGTACTGTTTTGCCCAGGATGAAAAGACATGAGACCAATTAAATACATAAATGAATCGGAACAGAAGAAGCGACAGAATTGACTTTACTAGTACAGAATTTGGTGATATAAGCACGTTTACCTTCAATTTCTTAGCATCCATTCCAGGCGTAACCTTACAGAGAATGAAATTAGAATAGCTAGGGTATGGATCAAGAAACGGGACTTCTTTCAAGAGATTAAATAGCCTCTCCCTTTCTTGCACCAGTGCCACTTTCACATTCTGGTATAAATGACACAATAATCAGTAAAACTTCCCAAAGAAAAATAATATTGTTACTTATGAAAGAGATTGGAACATTTGGGCAAAGTTATTCAATAATGCACAGTGGAAATGTTCCATATCCTAAGATACCTCCAGATACGTGGGGTTCTTTAAAGCTGCACAAGCAGCAACTTCAGCAGCAACAGACACATTATATGGTTGCTTTGCTCGCCAAAGGAATTCAATAATACTCCGTGGAAAAGCTCCATATCCTACTCTTAGTCCAGCTAAACCTGAGGATTGGGATACCACTTAAATTAGTCAACTACACTTAAATCCCAACCACCCATTTATGACAGCACTTGTAAACACTAATTTCGTGAATAGGATACACAAGAGATGATGATGTATCAGCCACAACTGATAAGATCTTGCACTATATCAGCAAAGAGCAACAAGAGGCATACGGTTTTTCCAAGCACACAGATTGCATTCTCTCATAGATGTCAAATGGCAAAGAATGAACTTACCAGCTCTTTTGCTGAACGTGCGAAGAACAATCAGATTTTCATGCTTCTTCACCCACTTCATCTTAGACTCCATTCCAGAAAACTCAACATATGCTTCATCCAATATAACCAATATGGGCAGTTGAAGTATTTTCAAAAGAGTTTCATCATCAATTATACTGTTCAACAACATGATAGATTGTCTCAATAGAATAACAACATAAAGGAGGTAGGGTATCTGTTGAAGTGCGTGACCATCTCATTTAAAAGCTTAAGTTGTTAGAAAGATCACACTTTTTATTAGTTAGTGATATTCTCAACACGCTCCCTCACGTGCGGGCCTGGTTTTTTTTCATGGGCCTAGCACGTGGAAATTCTTTTTAATTTGGGTGGCAGTGAGATTCGATCCCAGGACCTCTGCCTGATCCGATACCATGTTACTGTGTGTTTATGTATAATGCCAAACAAACTCTAAAGAAAAGAAAAGTCAACGCAGTGGAAAGTGAGCAAATTTACCGTCTAAATACAACATAAATTTCGATTGTCCTATTCCCTTAGGTGCAGAAATACATGCAAAAATCTTATTTCAAAAAATAAAATAAAATAAAATAGATGCAAAAATATGGAAAGCATATAAAAAATTATCTACATAAAAATGTTATTTTGATTATTTCAATAAAAAAGAACTAATATTTGATCAATTTACTTCATAATTGCTTATAGCTCTTTTTACACCAATGATGTCATTATTTTTATTATTATTGAGAAGTAATGATATTCTATAACTAGTAAAACAACAGTAAGATGGTGGGTTAAAAATTACAAAGTGTGCAAAACCCCAATCATATCTAGCATGGAATCTACATCATTTACAATGGCCATGTTGCACCAAAAAAACTAGCAAAGAAATACAATTTTGTTCAAGACTATGTATGTTTCTATGTTTGCCTTCAAAAAATTAGTATGTTTCTTTCCATCCATATTGTCCACCAAACAATGATGGGAATAGTATCGAGACCATCTCATCATTGGTGTTCTCCCCCAATTAAAAAGGAAACACAGTATTACTGGCTAAATTGAAATTCTAGTAATAGTTTCCTATTAGTCATTTTCTCCATCTCACGGATTTAGAAAATAGTGAAAAAAAGAAAGAGGAAAGGTGCAACTGAAAGCTTTGAAGATGATTAGAGCTTAGACATGAGGGGTTGGGGGGAGAGAGACTCTCACATGCAGTACAATCAAGGGGAGCAAAGTACAACGACAATGAGAAATAGACCAAGAATACAATGTAGCAATACCTCCCATCAGGATTATTAGGTGATGTCAGAAATATGCACTTTGGTTTCTCACGTTCAACCACTTCGGCAATCCGTTCTACATCCAGGCTAAAGTCTGGGTTCCTAGGCACTGCCAGTTTGACAGAGCTACAGATTAACGTATTGATAAAAGTTCCAACAATAATTATCGCATTGAAGAAAATTAGAAATTATCAGCTTATTTCATTTTGCTCCTTGCTCTAAAGATCACTTTGTCTGAATGTAGAGTCTCTGCATTTTCATTGTACTCACTCCATTTCTCTCTTAAATTTCATAGTTCCACAGTATAGTATTACCAAGGAGTTAATATCTCAGATGATCACTCAACTTTGAGTAGTTTACTTAGAAAGTCACTCAATTTCGTTTTATCACTCAAAAAGTCACTCAACTATTGATATTTTAGAAAGTCACTCAACTAATGATATTTTACTTAGAAAGTCATCCAATTAATTTAAATAATTTCTTCATTAAATTTTGTTGAAATACAATTTCATTTTAAACTAATTTTAAAAAAATAAAAAAATGCTCAATTTAACTATTTTATTGAATTTTGTTGAAATATATTTTTTTTAAAATAATAAAAGATCGCTATTGTGCATCTTTTTTATTACTCCTTTTAATTTAGTAAAAGATTGCTATTTAAAACGTATAGTGCAATTGACAAATTAAAATTAAAACTTACAGTAGCATTGACTATAATTTAATAAGAAATAATAAATGATTGTTATTTTAAATGTACAGTAGCAATTAAGAGAAAAAAATGTTTTTCTGTTCTCACAATTGTTTTACTGGAATTAAACGTGCTAAAAAATGTTATTGTTCGTTTTTCAAAAAAATTGTAATTCAATAACTAAAGAAGGTCAATAAATAAGATAATAAAAATAAATATCTTATTATTTCTTAAAAAAACAATTTTAAATAAACATTAGATTTTAACAAAATTTAATGAATAAATTATTTAAATTTGTTGGGTGACTTTCTAAGTGAAATACCAATAGTTGAGTGACTTTTTAAGTGAAATACTAATAGTTGAGTGACTTTTGAGTTATAAAATAAAGTTGAGTGACTTTCTAAGTTAAGTATGCAAAGTTAAGTGACCATCTGAGATATTATCTCTATTACCAAGCAATACACCATTTATGGGAAAGGTCAGATGATTAAGTAACAACAACTAACAAGCTGCAGTGATTCCAATACAACTACTTGTTATTAAAACTATCAATCCCCCATAAAGCAGATATATAATTAGCTTACAATGATGAAAACTAGGAATCCAACCTCCTTTGGAGTGATCACAGTAGTTGTTTCAGGAATCAAAAAGAGCTGATACCCAACCATAAATAGATGTCATCAGATAATGATGGTATTTTACTGATCAAAAAAATTAATAAGAATGTCAGAGTGTTTTATCTAATGTAAAACCCAAGTTATTGCTTGAACTAAGAGACAATAGGATCTTATTTCTCTCTCTCTCTCTCTCTCTCTGTCTCTTACATTTAGTTCCTTAGTTCTTCTGTATACCATTTAGTTTTCCAAGATTTCCCATAAAATATTCAACCAAAGATGATTTATTGCACCAAAACAAGTCCAAGTCCCAAGACTCTTCTAGAAGAGAAAGGATCTAAGCAGTATGATAATAATGAGGAACATAATTAAAAATCATATCTACCCTTGATGACACCTGCTCCATTTACAGCTGCATCAAATTCATACATTGTGAAAGTGGGTGGGCAGTCAACAATCTTGTCACCAGGATCCAATACACATCTGCAGCAGAGAACAGTTAAATATCTGAACTGTAAGTCAAACAAGGACTATATCTCAAAATGTCACACTTGTTGTCAGCATTTAGTTAGACTTTATATAAAAGGATAGTCTAATCATGATATTTACCTCATTATCAAATCAATGAGTTCATCTGCACCGCACCCTGCAAGAATATACTCAGATTCAAGGCCAGAATCTTCAGCAAGAGCTGCACGCAACGTACGGCTTTCAGGATCAGGATAAATATACGGAAATTTCATAGCCCCCAAAGCTTCGTTTACCTGCAAGAACTTCAACACCTTAAAATTGAGAAGGCGGAAAACAAATACACAGATATTTTTCCATTAAACAGTGGCCATTGCAAAAGATACGAACTTGCCTCTGGAGGAGGTCCATAGGGGTTTTCGTTAGCGTCTAATTTCACAATGTCCTCTGGCTTTCTACCAAGACGAGTGGACAATACCTGTATAGGTGCAAGCAATTTTTCAGATGCAACAAGAAAACATCACATCTAACACATAAATACCAATCATGTGGTGGTTATTAACTCATTATATCCCAGAAAAATGAGAAGGAAAACAACAAATATATCAGAATTTCCTCACAACACCTTTCTTTGCATAGAGGATACATGATTCAATCCTTACATTAAATATTTTTTTCCAGAGAGACAGAGGGAGAACTTTACATTTCATGTCTATAAACAAAAGGAGAAAAAAGAAAAAAAATGATGAAGAAAAAAATTGTAAAAAACAAACCTCTTAGTAGCCATTTGGCCTATCTAGCTAAGTAAAGAAGCTATGACTAATTCTTGTATGTCTAATGATTCAAGATTCAAAGGGTCTATATTGTATAAAATTTAACTTACTTCCTCAGAAAATAATTCAAGACCCAAAGAATGATATACTGGAAATTACTGCACCAAGAAAATACATTTTTCATAAAGTAAACTTAATTACTGCAAATATCACACATTTCAATAGCAAACAGTTGGCAGCACGACTTGTATTCACAAAACCTGCCAAGCTGATAAACCAACAATCACCCACTAAACAGAGGAGTACATCTAATGTCCCTAAGGCTAAATGCAATATAAAGATAAATAGATAGGATGCTTAGAATGGTTCACTGAAACCATTGACAAAATAGTCAATGACAAAGCTCAGATGCCAGATAGAAGCTGCTTCCCCCCACCCTGCACAAATCTAATGTTTCACATTTTTAGTTAGTATCCTTTCAAATTTCACAAGTTCAATGGTTCCCTTTTAATGAATACCCTCTGCCCAACCAAGAAAGCCAATGTTCTTCAAATTCCTATATAAGTTCCCCCACCCACCCCTAAAGTCCTAGCTGTAGCACTGAGCATTGTCAGTAGTGAGTTGAAGTTCTCAAAGTCCTCCTATTGGTTTGATTATTTAACTTGATTTGCTCAACACAATATAAGATTAACTATACAACAACAGCTAAGCTTCAGTCTCAAACAAATTAGGATCGTCTATATGAATCTTCACGGACCATATTACTTCATATAAACTCATCTCATGCCAATATTATACAAAAATAATTTTTTTTTAAAAAGGTACAAGAAGTTCTTTATATTTTCTACTAACATATAAATCTCTGGAAGGTTGACTATAATCCGAACATTGCCTCCTACAATACAATTAGCAACAGCTTTAAGTTCTACGCACTAAGAATATACTTATACAAACAAGTCACTTAAAAAGGTAATTGCAGGTAACACTATTTTTTTTCTTTGATGACCATGGTGTTTAGCCAACTTTCACACACCTCGACTAGTTCCACGGGATACCTGTCACCTCCCACTAGCAACAAGTACCACTATTTTTTTTATAGCCATGGTGTCCGAGTCAGCTTTCGCAACCTCGACTAATTGCACGGAATGCCTAACACCTCCCCAGCAACAAGTATCACTATTGCCAGATAACACTATTTTTTTCTTTTTGATGACCATGATGTGAGCCAACTTTCACACCTCGACTAATTCGAAAGGATACCGGTCACCTCCCACTAGCAACATTTACCACTAAGCTATTGCAAGTAACACTATTTTTTTTTCTTTTTGAGTCTATGCTATCGGAGCCAACTTTCGTACACCTCGACTAATTGCACGGAATACCTAACACCTCCCACCAGCAACAGGTACCACTATTGCATGAAACACTATTTGTTTCTTTTTTATGACCATGGTGTCCGAGCCAACTTTTGTATACCTCAACTAATTCCAAAGGATACTTGTCACCTCCCACCAGCATCAACTACCACTATTGATTGCATTGATTCATATATAACTTAAACCCCTTTCACCTATAAATAGAGTAAAACTAATGTAATCAACCATACAACAAGTAATAAGAAAAGGATCCAACAAATGGCAAAATGGGTTGATAAGGGGACAATTTAAGAAGATGGGTCCTAATAAAAGAACCCCCATTTGCACTATTATATATATATTTTGTTTATGATGATGGTGTCCAAGCAAGCTTTCCCGCAACTCGACTTATTCAACGAGATACATGCCACCTCTCACCAGCAACATGTACCACTATTGCAGGTAACACTAATGATTGCATTGATTCATATATATAACTTATAAACTCCTTTCACCAATAAATAGAGTAAAACTAAATGTAATCCACCAATACAACACGAAATAAGAAATGGGTCCCAAATACTCACCTCAAATGGCAAAATGGGTTGATAAGGGGACAATTTAAGAAGATGGGTCCGAATAAAAGAACCCCCATTTACACCTTGTTTCTGCTGATGACTCTCCTCTTCATGCACTGACACTGAAGAGGCCATACAAGTAATTCTCCTCCTCCGATTTCCTTCGATTAAAGAACTGGGTTTTGCTTTACCAATGCAAATAGATGAAATGTTGCATAATTCAATCACACCCATCAATCGAAACTTGTTATTCCCTGCATTTAAAGTTCATTTCTTGAAAAACTTAACGCAAAATCAATAAATCATTAGATATATAGAGAGAGTAGAGAGAGAAACTGTATATATATATATATATATATATATAGAGAGAGAGAGAGAGAGAGAGAGAGAAACTGGTACAACTGGATTGCCGGCGGGAGAGGAACAAGTTTTGCAGGCAAAGGAGAGCGATGGTCGACTTGCCTAAGGTGAAGTGCATTTGTAGCCATTTTTAGGGTTGTTATTTAAAACGTAACCAATATTCGCAAATGTATTTAAAATATAGCCACAATGTAAACAGAACGACCACATTTCTAGTATGGTAATTCAAGTTCTAATGTTTTGAATTGCTAACTCAGAGTGGTTTAAGGTGTGTGAGTGGCTAAAAGTATAAATATATGAACTTTTGCAAATAGTAGTTAGGGTCGTTTGACAGTTGATTAGAGTTATGTCAATATTAAATATAATGAAATTTATGTACTCTTTTTATGCAAATATTAGTTATGCAGGATTTTGTTATTTCAATCTTCTATCTTTATAAGATAATACAGAGATTCATTCATAACTTATACATTTATTAACTATTTTCAAATTTCAAACCAAACACAAGGAATTTTTTATTTTTTTTCATTCTTCTTCGTAACACAAGGATTTTATACATGCAGAACTCAAGACGTTTAAATTGTCAAACACCAGCATTTTTTAAGCGGGAATCTTCACTTTGTTTCACTATAGTGTGATTTCGAGTATATTTTATTTTCTTAAATATTTATGGTGTTTTTATTTGACTTTTTTTTGTTCCCTTTTAGTATAAGATATTCGCATTGAAGCCTGACTAATATGAATTCGCACCACTAAAACTCAATTCAAGAAGAAGCGCTCCTTATTAGGGATTTCTCCATACCCACATACTTTTTTTGTTATGTAGATGGAAGTTTGAGTGTCATCATCACTCCTGTTCATTTCATGTTTCATACTTCATAGAAAATAGGGATGTATTTTATCACTCCATTGGCAAATACATTTTTTTAAAGCTTTTATTGAGGATCAAAATATGAAACAAAAGTGATTTCAATTTGATCATATGGATGTGTACAGCCAAACTTTAAAAAAAAGGGCAGCCTGATTGAAAAAGTATCCCACGTTTACGATACGCAAGGTCCGGGGATGGGTCACACTCCCAAGTGGGTGTTGTAACGCAAGCAACCTAACATGATGCAAGCATTAATAGTTCATTCCACAACTCGAACTTATGACCAATAGGTCCTACGGAGATAACTTTACCATTCGTCCAAGATTTCCCTTCAAAAACAGACTGTACAAAAAAAACATGATGCAATTTTTTTTAACATTTTAGGTTACTGCAACTGAAACTTGTCCACTCCAACTACATGAAGCAACTACATTCGACATGACAGGATGGAATACAACATCGATGCAAGCCTCATTGTATGTCTTAATCTTTCTGATGAGCTTACAAGTGTTTGAGTCGTAAACATAAATGTATCCATCAGAGGAACCAGATATTACTTTGTCACCATCCAAGCTGAAATTGCATTTTATGGGGAATCCAGAAACACTATGGCATCCATATCTCCTGTACTTGTCAAGTCCAAATGGAGGCTTGGTAGAGAAAATTGCTATGTAGTTTCCATTTGACTGTGCTATAAATTTGGGATCAGAAGGATGGCATCTTATCGAGGGACATGTATATGCTTCACCGTAAACCTGAAAATGTTCACGAAATTAGCCTTCTTTTACAGAAAACAGATGAGCATAATTTGGCAAATATGTGCTATGACGTATTCTTGAGTTTGTGAATGTGGATGATTGACGTGTGTGACATGACAAAAAATATCCTCACTTTCTTAATGGTCATGGATGTGCACAATTTCTCCTGAACTTAGACAAATGTGCAAATTAAGAATACAAGAGGCCATGTATTACGTAAGAGCAGAGAAAAAAAGATGAGGACAGAAGAAGAGACCCTTGACTGAAAGATGAGAAGATTAGAAACTTCAAAGGGAAAGCCTGGAAAATGAAAAGAAGAAAAGAAAGGGGACAGCAGGGAGAAGGACTATGATAGTCAACTGGATAATAGTAAATTTAGCTACATTTAGAGAATTGGAAATGTCATGTACGACTTCTGCACTGACTCAGTACGTGGCAGATCATAGGAAGGTGGTGATTTTTCTTTCTTTTTTTCCTAATACGCATGCATTTGCATAAACAGTGATGAACACCTTCAGGCTTCAAACATTCTTGATTGTATGAACAATAACTACATTTCTAACAATACTCATGAAATGAGAAGGGATATAACATCTTGACATTTTCACCTAATGACTACATAATTCATGACGTGAAAAAAATCAGAAGCATGAGGAAACAAAACCAAAAGGCATTAATGAATAACTTTACCTGGTTAGATAGAGGGATTTCTCGTGAGACATCCCAAACCATAATTGAATTTTCACTAATATTGCTTTTGGATGTATCACTTGATGAAATTATTCGCTTTGCGTCAACTGTAAATTCAGCATCAAGGATAGGATCAGGATTTCGCACATATTGATGGACCACCTTCCCAGCTCTTATATCCCATATTTTAAGGTGACCTTTCGAACCTCCAGAGAGAAAGAGATTATAATTATCCGGATGAAATTTTACCACTCCAACAACTTGATCCTCATTGAAAACCTGGGTTTCAGTTCCTTTTTCAACATCAATCAACCTTGATGTGCAGTCATATCCACAAGAGAGCACAAATAGACCATATGGCGACCACTTCACATCTTTGACAGCCGCATGGTGACAATTAAGTACACGTGCTTTCTTCTGATCTCTGCTCCACACATTCCATATACAGACAGTTTGATCCATTCCGGCAGATGCTAGAAGGTGAGCTGCATGGTGAATAGCATACATGAATACAAGTATGCTATTGAATCAGCAAAGTATCACAAATCGGAAAATATACAGCAAACATTATAGAGTTCACAACTAAATGATTTCATGTAAGTAATCAAGCGAATCATTGACTCACATCATTGTAAAATAGTGAAAATTATAGTGCTTGGTTAACAAAGCATTCTTGGTATTTTGATACCTAAAGAGAGATTTTCTTCTTGGTTTTTGAATACCTAAAGCAAAAGATTTTCTTCTTCTTTTTTGAAAAGGCTCAAGTTAATTATTTTTTTCCTACGATAGCACAGAACTTCTAAAATTTAGCCATTCAATTTTTCCACATTTTTTTATAATTTCCAACAAAGTCTTGATTCTTTTTGAGTAATTAGTTCTTTTCCTTTTTGTTTTGGTAAAGAACAAGAAAACTACATCTATCTGATCCTTCTTTCGATAAATTTGGACAGAGTATCCACCTTTCTAGATATCACAAGTAAACATACAAAGTACACCAGGGGCCAAGCAAACATCTGGAGCAGTTCATGTAACTAGATGATCCAGTCTCATCCTGCTATATGCATGAAGTGATGCAGTTTCACAGTGAAGTCTAATTTGTAGGGATTTGAAACCACAAGGGAGTTCTGAATCTATTTCAACATCAATGGCGGCAGGTAATCATCAGGACCCGGAGGCATCCATGCTAAAATAAATTATATGCCAATTTTGATAAATATGATAATGATAAAAAGGATTTACAGAAAAAAAAAAATCAATAGCAGTACTTTGGCAGGGTTTAACCACTCACCATGACTTGTAGACCACTGTACAGCATTAACTGATCTTTTGTGTCCATCTAGAACTACAGACAGTCTTTCTGGCGTGTGGATCATGTTCCCATAGACTTTAGTTTGATCTCTCAAAGCTGACAAAATATTATGTGGCAGAACTGAATCCAAAATGCTCCCTAAAACTAAGGACAAAAAAACTCCAAATCATCAGTTGCAGATAATGCAGAAGATCGAGAGAAAAGGTGCCAACTATTGCACGAAATATTACTATAAATTTGAACAACAAGAAAAGTTGCCGAGAGGTTCCTAGTTGCTTTCATGTTAGTAACACTCTCCTTTGACACTCTGATGGGCAACAGTGACATCCTCTCAAAACCAAAGATCTTCTTCGCGAAGACATCAATTGCAATGAAAAACTGATGAGTTGCTTAACAAACTTCCTTCCCTAAGGTGAATATTTGCCAAACGTCAATAGCTGGGTCCAGTAATTTTTCTACTGAGACTCTTGACACTAAGGCAACTGTTTAGATAATGTTATATGAATTGAATTGCAAGAGAATAAAGGGAAAAAGTTCACTAAACATATGTGATGAGTGACCAGAAGATAACCCCATAAATCTCACTTGCTTTTTCCAATCTGACCAGTATTTGAGTAGGTAAGGGGAATGCTCTGGAGTTTATTGAAGGATGATCGACTTCACAAGCCAAAAAGAGTAGGGAAGGGAATTTCTGTAGAGTTTATTGACTGAACTCACAAGCCAAACTAGCCATTTTCCAAATGGTGCTAAATAATCATCTGCCATTGCACTGCTGAGTCACTTCTTACAAACTAGGTTTCGGCAAATCAACCACTGATTATAACTTATCGTTGTTAGAATGTTGGACAGATTCTTAATAGTTGTACATATCTATGTAATAGCTCTAAATATTTGTGTATTGATGGTGTCAATTGCTTTCCATATATAGGAGATATGAGGGATTAATGTAGCATATTTTTAGTGATATTATAATTAGGAATAGCAGATATTTAGGGGTGTGAATAGCAGAGTTTTAGGCATGTAAATCAGAATTATTTCTATTTAATAGAACTCTCCATTTGAGAGAACTCATTCAGCAAACTTGACATGGTATCAGAGCCAGGTCCATCCCCGTTTGGGCTCCCGATCCACGCTCCAGTCGGGCCTAGGCGTGAAGGGGGGTGTAAGAGTGGGTAAAAGTCCCACATTGGTTGGGGAATGGACTAGTGGTCTCCTTATATAGACTTAGACAATCCTCCTCTCATAAGCTAGCTTTTGGGGTTGAGTTAGGTGTCATATAAGGAGACCACCCGTCCATTCCCCAACCAAACTGATTCGTCACTAATTACTAGCCTCCAACAACAGCTTAAGGATTCTTTTCATATGAAAGATCTTGGTACTCTTACATACTTTTTGGGGTTGGAAGTTCGTTATGATTCTTCAGGTGTGTTCTTGAACCAGCACAAATACACTCAAGATTTGATTGTTTTGGCTAGTCTTCAAGAATCTTCGTGTGTAGATACTCCATTGGAATTGAATGTAAAGTATCGCCATGCGGAAGGAGATCTTCTTCCTGATCCTACTTTGTATCGACAATTAGTTGAGAGCCTAAATTATCTTACTATTACTCGACCTGATATCTCTTTTGCAGTTCAATAAGTGAGTCAATTTATGTAGGCTCCTCGCCATCTACATTTGGTGGTTGTTCGTCGCATTATTCAATATCTCTTGGGAACATCTACTCGTGGATTATTCTTTCCTAGTGGTTCTCCGATTCAGCTTAATGCATTCATTGATTCTGATTGGGGCGGATGTCCTGATACTCGTCGTTCTTTCACGGGTTGGTGTATGCTTCTTGGAGATTCCTGGATATCTTGGAAGAGCAAGAAGCAAGACCGTGTTTCAAAATCTTCATCAAAATTTGAATATCGCGCAATGTCTACTGCTTGCTCAGAGATTGTTTGGCTTCGTGGTTTACTTGCAGAAATTGGATTTCCTCAAATCTAGTGCCACTCCTCTCCATGCTGACAACACAAGTGCCATTCAGATTGCTACCAATCCGGTTTATCATGAAAGGACCAAACACATAGAAGTGGATTGTCATTCTATCAAAGAAGTTGTAGATAAGAGAGTCATTACTCTTCCACATGTATCTTGTAATCTTCAAATAACTGATGTGTTTACAAAATCTATGACACGACAATGTCATCAGTTTTTGGTAGGCAAATTGATGTTTTTTGATTCATCGGCATCAATTTGAGGGGGGATGTTAGCATGTTGGACAGATTCTAAATAGTTGTACATATCTATGTAATAGCTCTAAATATTTGTGTATTGATGGTGTCAATTGCTTTCCATATATAGGAGATATGAGGGATTAATGTAGCATATTTTTAGTGATATTATAATTAGGATATCAGATATTTAGGGGTGTGAGATCTGTTTTACATGCCTAAAAATCTGCTATTCACACCCCTAAATATCTTCTTCTTTTTAATTTCAAAAAAAGATATTTAGGGGCGTGAATAGCAGATTTTTAGGCATGTAAAACAAAATTCTTTCTATTTAATGGAAGAGCTCTCCATTTGAGAGAACTCATTCGGCAAACTTGACAATCGTGTTACGGATTCCTTCTTGATTTCCACTGACAGTAGCGTTCGGACAAGGGTAGTTACTCTTATTCTTAACAAACAGCTCCACTAACACAAGGTAGCAGCTAAGTGAAGGGATTAGTTATCTCAAGTGGAGGACTGACCGTCTGTATTAGTTGTAAGCTTATACACAACAAACTTTTTTTTTGAACATTATATCCAAAACAAACTTTGGGTCATGAGTTTCTCACAATTTAAGCTGGTGACATGATAGTTAAGCATAACGCAATCAGCAATATAAAGGTGGCTGGTTAATTAGGTTTTCAGCTGTAATAAGCAACAATAAGTCAATACTAACAGCACAGAATTTCTGGAAGAGCCCATCTTCATTCAATAATGCATCAATCTGCCAAAAGAACATCAAAGATAGTCCTCTTTTTTCTTCCCCTCTTACATGATGCTGCTCNTCCCTAAGGTGAATATTTGCCAAATGTCAATAGCTGGGTCCAGTAAATTTCTACTGAGACTCTTGACACTAAAGCAACTGTTTAGATAATGTTATATGAATTGAATTGCAAGATAAAAGGGGAAAAAGTTCACTAAACATATGTGATGAGTGACCAGAAGATAACCCCATAAATTTCACTTGCTTTTTCCAATCTGACCAGTATTTGAGTAGGTAAGGGACTGCTCTGGAGTTTATTGAAGGATGACCGACTTCACAAGTCAAAAAGAGTAGGGAAGGGAATTTCTGTGGAGTTTATTGAAGGTTGACTGAACTCACAAGCCAAACTAGCCATTTTTCCAAATGGTGCTAAATAATCATCTGCCATTGCACTGCTGAGCCACTTCTTACAAACTAGGTTTCGGCAAATCAACCACTGATTATAACTTATCGTGTTACGGATTCCTTCTTGATTTCCACTGACAGTAGCGTTTGGACAAGGGTAGTTACTCTTATTCTTAACAAACCGCTCCACTAACGCAAGGTAGCAGCTAAGTGAAGGGATTAGTTATCTCAAGTGGAGGACTGACCGTCTGTATTAGTTGTAAGCTTATACACAACAAACTTTTTTTTTGAACATTATATCCAAAACAAACTTTGGGTCATGAGTTTCTCACAATTTAAGCTGGTGACATGATAGTTAAGCATAACGCAATCAGCAATATAAAGGTGGCTGGTTAATTAGGTTTTCAGCTGTAATAAGCAACAATAAGTCAATACTAACAGCACAGAATTTCTGGAAGAGCCCATCTTCATTCAATAATGCATCAATCTGCCAAAAGAACATCAAAGATAGTCCTCTTTTTTCTTCCCCTCTTACATGATGCTGCTCTTCTCCACCAGGACCTCTTCAGTTCCCTAGTTCTTTGGATTAATAAAAGGGTTCTGAATATGCTTCTCATTAGTAATAAATGACTTATCCTTGCATAGAAAAATTGAAGGGGTCCTTTTTGGCAACAATTAAACATTTTAAATTCATTGACTTCTTATTTACTATTTTTTTTAAATGAAAGTGGTATTACATCAATATGCAAGCACCTCGACAAATCCACAAGCCTATTGCATACAACACACAAGCACATGTCCGGGGTAATCCTATTTACTATGGTCAGAGCAGATGCCCTCACACTTGTTGTTGCAGCTGTAAATTAAGCACTAAACCATTCCCTTCGCGTCAAATTCACCCTCTTCAAAAGGAAAAGGATGACAAATTTCAGCCTTTTAGGCATAAATATTCTTCTAGTATTGTCCCAGTATTTGCAAATACTAGTTTGACAATGAGTATTTGAAAATATTGAACCTCACATGAAATATCGAAATATTGACATGAAGGTGTATGTAACAAGCTTTTTCTTTCCAAGTGAACTTCATGTCCAGAAATAACTCCAACTTCTACATTTTTTTCCACTTCAACTTCAAGTACACTTTTTTAAAGAAAACATCAACATAGATACCATCCAAAATGCCTAGCTGTTGCAGCTGTGATTGGAACTTGGACCTCTAAAGGTGTGTTTGTTATGGAGGAAAACATTTTCCAACAAATGGTTTTAAATTTTTCCATGTTCGGTTAGTAAATCTTTTGGAAAACCTTTCTCTAGAAAAACAAGTTCCTTAAAGATGAAGAAAATGAATTCCCTAATGGATGTAGAGAAAACAAGTTCTACAAGTGACATTCCACGTTGATTGTATATTTGTATTCTCCCCACGGCCCACCCTCCAACACACTTCATTCTTCACCTTCACCCATAGCCCTAATCTCCACTCCCACCTCCTATAGTATTTGCCTAGATTATGTACAAATACTTTTTAATGCAACATTTTCCTTCATACCTAAAAAACATTTCCAATGGGAAATATTTTCCTTCATAACGAACACACCCCAATCCCAATGTCATCAAAAACAAAAAGTGCAAAAAAAAACTCTAAGATACGTTGGGACTGTAAGTACAAAACCACGCATGAAACAAGCCACAAAGGGAGAAACAATACAAATATATTTATGTTTAGTCTCAGAGTAATAATTCTAAGCATGAATGAGAAATATATGAACAAAAAATTGAATCTTTTTTATGATAAAGTGAAATCTCAATTTATTGGCAAGGAAAAGTATGCCTTTAGAATCTTGACCCTCTCCGGGGGTTAAGTGTGCGTTTGACAACAATGACACACCCTAAGTTGTTACTCGCTTTATTCCCATATCTCAACTCCTAAAACCATCCCCTTTTGAAAAAAATCATCTTCTTTTAAACAAAAAGGGTATCATAAAACTTACAAAATTTCAACACCAACCAAACACAAAGCTCATAACAAGTTTCCATTTTAAGTGTAAAAAAAAAAGAGAGGGGCAAGGGAGCAGTTGCAAAACCTGGTGAACTGTTAAGGGAAATCGTTGTGCTGAGGTCTGGAACTTTCTCCACTGAAGCCATGGCAGCTCGCTCTCTCTTAGAAATGTATCTTCCTGGAAGGGAAGCTTGCGCTGGGAGATTGGCACTTGGATTAGACTTGTAGAGTGGCAAATGATTGCTAACTTGATGAAAATTCTCGAATTTGGCTCGTTTTGGAGGCGGCAAAATGGGTCTTTGAAGGTGAATTCCACCATTGTCGTCTTCTTCATCAGAGGTTCCGCCATAGACTTTACACAGAAGGTCCATTCGATCAAATTCGATCCCCAATTCAACAAGAATTCAATCGAGCTAAAATTAGGGCAAAATTGAGACGAATTTCTTCAATTGTTCATCAAAAAGTTTGAATATACAGTATATTATTCTTAAGGGACCTGATTGTAATAGTAGAAACTACTAATATTATTCTTAAGGGACTGAAATGTAAGGAAAGAAGACTTCTGGGGCCTAGAGGAATGTACAACTCAGGTAAGTTTGATCTTTACACTTTGTTTGGATGGTGGCTACTTATTATATGATATTATATATTGTATCTAAGTATTTTTAAAAAATACAATATTTCGACAGATTGTATTATTTCTCATCTTAACATGATGTCACACATCAACAATTTGAAGGTGTTTCTAAGCCAAGCATGTCATATATCACTTGCCTAATGCGGTTTACATTTTCTTTGTAGTTTACAAACTATTACACTGTGGAGGTTTACCTAGCGGCTAGTGCACACAGAGTGCTCATCTGAAGGGCAAATGTTGTAACGGTTATGGGTTATTCAAGGTTCCAAAAAAATTAAAAAATTGAAGGATAAACCTAAAAAAAATATATATGAAATTATGGTAAAAGGTAGGATATATGGTAAGATATGATAATTAATAAATAAATACAAGATGATAAAAAAAAAATAACGATACTATCACACCGATCGGTATTATATAAAATGAGACATTTTTGTCTCTACATAACAAAGAATATGACGATATGATATAGTAAAATTTAGATAATAACTAAAACAAATATTGTATTTCAAACTATAGTTGATATTTGTTAGAGACTTTGGATGCTCGTTCAGTACTCCTACAACTTTTGAAAAGCCTTGCAATAACTTTATGAGACACCAAATAGTTTAAGCAGACAACTTCAGATGATGACACATGACAATCGTGCATGACGAGTGACGACCCATAGTGTACATACTAAGTGACACATGAAAATTATGCGTGATTTATAAGTGTCAATTGATGAAGTGAAACATGTCATTTTGCTGAATTTGTAGCACGAAACATGCCACACCCAAATTCCTCCACTTTTTCTCTTACCCCAATTTATAATTCTAACTTCATCGTATGAACTAAGTACAACAGTTTTGAAGAACAATAAAATATCTCTCTCCCCCAAACTTCTTTGGCTATACATCCAATATCTGAAAACAGTAACATAATTTTACTCGGTCAAAGCTTAGTCACTCTTCTCTTGCTAGAACTCGCGAAAGAAGTCTAATAAATAAGAATGAATACGAAAATTCATATAACTGACTCCAACTAGTTTTTGAGTCAAAGCATAGTAATTCTATTCACATGAAAATATATACATAGTGGTGCTCACATTCAGCTTTACTTATGTTTGTTGTGTCATATATGAGGAAAAAACCTCTATAAGTTGCTGCAACTCATGAATTTGATGGTTTGTAGTTCTCATATTGGCATATCAGAAGATCAGATATTCCAAGTAAACATGACAAACTCACTTCTCCAGAATCCCCCAGTAGAACTATGATATCACATCACCAACCTCAATAGTATGAAAAATTCTACTATTAGGGGTCGTTTGGTTCAAAGACGGGTCATACAAGATATTATATACGTTAGAGAAGAGAAATAACGTACTTAGTATAGTCCCACAAGTGGGGTTCGAGGAGAACAGAGTGTACACAGACCTTACCTCACCTTGAAGAAAGCAAAAACACAACATTTATGAAGACATACGTAATAGCAGAACAGAAAATATGTAGTGTTTGCAAAAGGGGGTTATTGCCATCAAATGGAAACAATATAAAAAATTGTGTCTGCACAATGAAATAGTAATTAATAAAGAATACAAGTGTTTCTTCAACTTTTTTGTACTATATCTACCTATGTATTGCTAACTATCAACAATGAGGAGCTACAATGTTCTGGTCTACTTGTAAATCCATTCATTTGCACGGCCTCCGGATTCATCCATATCGATGAAAATGCTCACTGCCTGCGGTATATAACAAGAGAGAACACGATCAAAAGCATAGTGAGACAAACTTTTCGTTTGGACTGGCAGAATAATTCACAAGAGTGACATGATATTTGTCATTATAAGTTCATAACAACCTCTGTAATGCAAAATTTGATATATCTACATGCTTCATAAACATCACAACTGATAATATCCGAGATTCTTATAAGCTTAGGATAGAGGTTTATGCAGAGCCTTCATAGGACTAGGAAGCAGTGATAACACTACACTTTTATTGTTAGTATCCTACATATGGTATCAGAGACGGAACTAGAATTAGAATTATGGGTTTGTATTCGGAATTCTATCAACATTCCATCTAATTCACTGGTTAAAATCTATTATTTTGTACTACTTACTGGGTTTTTAACCACATACATGGTCTAAGCCAAAGCTATTGGGTTCAGATGGACCCGTAGCTTATACAATAGGTTCACCCCTGTATGATATGCATTGGATAACAGGGCCATAGTGTACGGAAAATGCGATGAGGCAACCCTCACCCCCACAAACCCTTTCCCACAATCCACCAAAAGAAAGAAATAAAAGATTATAACTGATCTGTCTATAAAGCATAACTAATACTAACCAAAAAGTGATGACGGTAATGAGATTAATATAATCAAAAGTTTTGAGTAGAAGATAGCATCAAGTATCAGCTAGAACTAATTTACCTTCCCTATCCGAGGCCGCTCTTTCAACTTTTCAAGGCTATTACGAATATGCGAAACAGCTCCCCAACATTTCAATGTGTTTGCCACATCATCTAGCCTCAGTAGGTACTCTTCTTCAGTTAACGGAAAAGATCGCTTTAAAACAGAATCATGAAGGCACATTAGACGGAAATCACAGAATTTTTTAAAATTCTAAACTGAATTTCAACACATTCTAACAGTTACAATTTGTGATTTTGTGTTTTAACAGATCCCAAAGGATTTTGAAATCATTTTTCCAGAAAAAAAGGGGGAAAAAGGTCACTCGAACATACTAAGTTGTTTCTTTCAACTTATCAGGGCAAGTAATAAAACTCATTTCTAATGCCAAAAGTTCAGTTTATTTCTAAGTCAGATGTTTGCTTTATTTGATCAATACATAATGTCGAATATCACAGACCAAGTCACCCCAACTATTCGAGATAGCTGCAGGAGAGCAGTAGTTAGCATGCTGTCTCGAGAAAATTAATATTAGCATCTCATCTAGTGTATCAGCAGAATTTAGTTAAGCTAAATTAAGTTCATCTCTCGGTCTTTGGTTAATGTTAAACGTTCAATATCATTCCAAGTAATCACCTTTAACTTATATCTCTTTCTGAATTGAAAGGTATATTCATCTTCTTAAACACTTGGGGACAAGGTTTAGAAAGGAAAGTGCAGCAGAATCACATGTGACATCATGCTTCTGGTATGCTCCGTCAAAAAGCCCAACTCCAATCATGATGAGAAAGCAAGATGAAAACAAAAGTAGGGAAGGACAAACTGAAACTTTGTTGGTGCTATTTGGTTTGTTTCATATAGAGTGAAGAGTCAAACACACACCTAAAATATCCAAGTTTTTCGAGTTTCATACCTGAACTATCAAGTGGACGAGTTTCCTACCTGAACTATCACCAACTATTTATCAAAACATACCTCAACTATCAATTATTCCCTTTGTGTACCCGAACGATGGTGATATTTCAGGTAGGAAAGGGGAACATCGAATAGTTGAGGTGTATTTATATAAATAGTTGATGATAGTTCAAGTAGGAAGCTTGCTCACCTAATAGTTCAGGTGTAATACTCGAAAAACTGAGATACTTTTTAGGTGTGTTTTTGACTATTAACTCTTTGAAACAAGATCTTAAGTATCTGAAGAATAAGGAAATCCAGCCACGGCTTTCAAAAGATGAGAGAATACTGAAGTGCGTTCTTCAGAGTGCTGACATCTCCCAAGTGGAAAGTATAAGAGAAACAAACTATGGTTCTTCACATACTGAACTTATGTTTGAGAACTATGTATCACACTGGGGAACATTTTAAAATATTCGTCAAATCAAATGGTAGTAATAGTTTAATGACAACAATCGATCTCATTACGAATGCTAAAGAGATCAGCTCACCTGCTCCCTGTATTTCCACATAACATTTAACGCGAGAAGATTTTTCCCCATGAATTCCTACATAAAGAGGATATAGAGATACAAGTTAAGCATCTAAACAATGTTTATATATCCAACTGCCAAAAAGAAAACTTGCAACATCAATTGGAATAGTTAATTGTTTGAACGATCTTTTTCATGTCAGCTTGATTGGTTAATTTGATCTAAAAGAGCATAC
>NC_064283.1:65382180-65425306 GCF_019186545.1 Solanum stenotomum | reverse complement strand
AAATTAGCAAATGTTTATCCTACTTCAATTTAGAAAAAAATAAAAAATGAAAATATTTCTTATTTTTTATCGTTATATAAATATAAATTAATGATGGATATACTATAATCTTATATATGACATATATTATATGTCCAAAGGGTACATGACGTTATTCTATTTTAATTGATAAAATGAGATTAAGAAGAAAAAAAATATTTCCTACCTTTTTATTTGTTAAAGTGATTTTAGAAGAAAGAAAACAAGAATAGTGTTCTTCAATAATATTTTAATTAGGACGAAGATGTGTTTAAAAAGAAAAAATATATATTTATTCGGAAAAGGGCATTTTTGACCCATTTTGTAACTATAGGGGCATTTCTGAACCAAAGTATTGACGGTAAGGGCATTTTTGAGCCAAACTATAAAGGGATGGCATTTTTGTTCCTTTCACATAGTTTAAGGGCATTTTTGAACCAAAGTATTAACGCTAAGGGCATTTTTGAGCCAAACTATAAACAAAGGGCATTTTTGTTCCTTTTACATAGTTTAAGGGCATTTTTGACCCTTTTCCCTATTATTATTATTCTTAAGGGACTGAAATGTAAGGAAAGAAGACTTCTAGGGCCTGGATTCCTGATTTCAGTTATTATAGCTGCTAACAGCTATGTACTACTTTTCCAGAGGAATGTACAACTCATGTAAGTTTGATTTTACACTTTGTTTGGATGGTGATTATGTATTGTTTGATAATGTGCCGTATCATACTATATTATTTTGATAAATACAATATTTGGACAAATTGTATCGTTCTCATAATTACATGATGTCAAACATCAACAATTTGAAGGTTCTTTTGAGTCGAGTCTATCGTATAGGGTTTGCCTAGTGCGGCTTACATTTTATATGTGGTTTGCAGGCTATTACATAGTGAGAGTTTACCTAGTGTGCACGGAGTGTTCCTCCGAAGGGCAGAGTTTGTGACATAAAGATTGTAGCGGTTACGGGTTATCTTAGGATTTCGAAAAAAATAAAATAAAAATTGAAGGGCAAACCTTAAAAAATATATATATGGGATATGAAACGAAATTATGGTAAAAGGTAGGATAAATGATAAGATATGATTATTAGTAAATAAATACAAGATGATAAAAAAAAGAAGAGAAGATAACGATACCATCACACCAATTAGTATTATATAAAATGAGACTTTTATCCTTACGTAATAATGAATATAATGATACGATATAGTAAAATATAAATAACAATCAAAATAAATATTGTATTTAAATTAACAATAGAATACAAATCATCATATTAAGGGAACCTAATTGTAATATTAGAAACTACTAATATTATTCTTAAGGGACTGAAATGTAAAGATAGAAGACTTCTGGGGGGAGAGTTTCTGCTTTCAGTTATTACTTATGCTAACAACTAAGTACCATGTTTCCAGCTGAATGTACAACTCATTCTAGTTTGGTTAATTCACCCCAATTCTGTGGATGTTCATTAGTACTCCTACAAACTCCTAAAAAACCTTGTAATAACTTTTTGAGATATAAATAACTCAAGCAGACATCTTGCAAATAACTTTCTAACACATAATAATCATGCATAACGATCCGCAATAAACATGCCAAGTGTCACATGACAGTTATGTGTGATTGATAAAGTGACACATGTCATGTTGTTGAACTTACAACACGAAACATGTCACGCCCAAATTCCTCCACTCTTTTTTTCATCTTTATATACACCTCGTTCTGACTTTATCATTTGTATGAACCAAGTACAACTCATTAATTTGATGGTTTGTAGTTCTCTATACTGGCATATCAAAAGATCACATATTCCAAGTAACCATGACATAATCACTTCTCCAAAATCAGTTGATAGTAAAATTATAATTATCATATCACTAACCTTAATAGTACAGGATATTTCAACTAGTAGGGATCGTTTGGTTCAAAAACAAGTTATATGAATTATAGTGCAAGAATTAGTATCATGAGAATTCGTAATACATGGGGATGCCATATAACTATGGCGTAGATATTGTATGTTAAGAAGAGAAACAACAGCATACTCATTATAATCTCACAAGTGGAGACAGAGGATAATAGAGTGTACGCAAACCATACCTCAACGTTTTCACGTAGAAAGGTTATTACCAAAAGACCCTCGACTCAAAGAAAGTAAAAACACAACATTTATGGAGACATAAACAATTGCAGGACAATAAATAAGCTGTTGTCTGCAGAAGGGGGTAATTGCCATCAAATGGAAACAATATAAAAAATTGTGTCTGCACAATGAAATAGTAGTAATTAATAAAGAATACAAGTGTTTCTTCAACTTTGTACTATATCTACCTATGTATTGCTAACTATCAACATTGAGGAGCTACAATGTTCTGGTCTACTTGTAAATCCATTCATTTGCACGGCCTCCGGATTCATCCATATCGATGAAAATGCTCACTGCCTGCGGTATATAACAAGAGAGAACACGATCAAAAGCATAGTGAGACAAACTTTTCGTTTGGACTGGCAGAATAATTCACAAGAGTGACATGATATTTGTCATTATAAGTTCATAACAACCTCTGTAATGCAAAATTTGATATATCTACATGCTTCATAAACATCACAACTGATAATATCCGAGATTCTTATAAGCTTAGGATAGAGGTTTATGCAGAGCCTTCATAGGACTAGGAAGCAGTGATAACACTACACTTTTATTGTTAGTATCCTACATATGGTATCAGAGACGGAACTAGAATTAGAATTATGGGTTTGTATTCGGAATTCTATCAACATTCCATCTAATTCACTGGTTAAAATCTATTATTTTGTACTACTTACTGGGTTTTTAACCACATACATGGTCTAAGCCAAAGCTATTGGGTTCAGATGGACCCGTAGCTTATACAATAGGTTCACCCCTGTATGATATGCATTGGATAACAGGGTCATAGTGTACAGAAAATGCGATGAGGCAACCCTCACCCCCACAAACCCTTTCCCACAATCCACCAAAAGAAAGAAATAAAAGATTATAACTGATCTGTCTATAAAGCATAACTAATACTAACCAAAAAGTGATGAAGGTAATGAGATTAATATAGCCAAAAGTTTTGAGTAGAAGATAGCATCAAGTATCAGCTAGAACTAATTTACCTTCCCTATCCGAGGCCGCTCTTTCAACTTCTCAAGGCTATTACGAATATGTGAAACAGCTCCCCAACATTTCAATGTGTTTGCCACATCATCTAGCCTCAGTAGGTACTCTTCTTCAGTTAACGGAAAAGATCGCTTTAAAACAGAATCATGAAGGCACATTAGACGGAAATCACAGAATTTTTTAAAATTCTAAACTGAATTTCAACACATTCTAACAGTTACAATTTGTGATTTTGTGTTTTAACAGATCCCAAAGGATTTTGGAATCATTTTTCCAGAAAAAAAGGGGGAAAAAGGTCACTCGAACATACTAAGTTGTTTCTTTCAACTTATCAGAGCAAGTAATAAAACTCATTTCTAATGCCAAAAGTTCAGTTTATTTCTAAGTCAGATGTTCGCTTTATTTGATCAATACATAATGTCGAATATCACAGACCAAGTCACCCCAACTATTCGAGATAGCTGCAGGAGAGCAGTAGTTAGCATGCTGTCTCGAGAAAATTAATATTAGCATCTCATCTAGTGTATCAGCAGAATTTAGTTAAGCTAAATTAAGTTCATCTCTCGGTCTTTTGGTTAATGTTAAATATCATTCCAAGTAATCACCTTTAACTTATATCTCTTTCTGAATTGTAAGATATATTCATCTTCTTAAACAGTTGGGGACAAGGTTTAGAAAGGAAAGTGCAGCAGCATCACATCTGATATCATGCTTCTGGTATGCTCCGTCAAAAAGCCCAACCCCAATCATGACGAGAAAGCAAGATGAAAACAAAAGGAGGGAAGGACAAACTGAAACTTTGTTGGTACTATTCAGTTTGTTTCATATAGAGTGAAGAGTCAAAAACACACCTAAAATATCCAAGTTTTTCGAGTTTCCTACCTGAACTATCACCAACTATTTATCAAAACATATCTCTAACTATCAATTAATCCCTTTGTGTACCTGAACAATGGTGATATTTCAGGTAGGAAAGGGAAACATCTAATAGTTGAAGTGTATTTTAATAAATAGTTGGTGATAGTTCAAGTAGGAAGCTCGCTCACCTAATAGTTCAGGTGTAAAACTCGAAAAACTGAGATACTTTTTAGGTGTGTTTTTGACTATTAACTCTTTGAAAGATCTTAAGTATCTGAAGAATAAGGAAATTCAGCCACAGCTTTCAAAGATGAGAGAATACTGAAGTTGCGTTCTTCAGAGTGCTGACATCTCCCAAGTGGAAAGTATAAGATAAGCAAACTTTGGTTCTTCACATACTAAACTTATGTTTGAGAACTATGTATCACACTGGGGAACATTTTAAAATATTCGTCAAATCAAATGGTAGTAATAGTTTAATGACAACAATCGATCTCATTACGAATGCTAAAGAGATCAGCTCACCTGCTCCCTGTATTTCCACATAACATTTAACGCGAGAAGATTTTTCCCCATGAATTCCTACATAAAGAGGATATAGAGATACAAGTTAAGCATCTAAACAATGTTTATATATCCAACTGCCAAAAAGAAAACTTGCAACATCAATTGGAATAGTTAATTGTTTGAACGATCTTTTTCATGTCAGCTTGATTGGTTAATTTGATCTAAAAGAGCATACGAAAAAAAAAAAAAAAACAAGAAATAGTCATTTGAGTAATAGGTTTTAAAGTGGATACAGAAAACTCAAAACCTTATCAAAAGAACTTTATTTTGAAGCACTTTTAATGGGATTTTAAGCCGATTTTATTTATTAATAGCATTACACCAACCAATAGATTTTTGAAAGTTTGAAGTTTTGGAGAAGTTGCATGTATCTCTACGGTCAATCAAATACATACTCCCTCCGTTTCAATTTGTTTGTCTGGTTTTGACTTGGCCACGGAGTTTAAGAAAGAAAGGAAACCTTTTCAATCTTGTAGTCTTAAACTAAAGGTATGTAGAATGTATCAAAATGTCTTTTAATCTCATGGTCTTAAACAAGCCACATGGAAGGTTGGAATTGAAGAATTGTCAAAAGGGAAAGACACATCCTTTTTAACGGACTTATAAGGAAAGTAAGAAAAACAAATTGAAATAGAAGGGAGTGTTAAGTTATAAATACATCCGAAATAATGATTAAAGAATAGAAAGCAAGTACCTTCTTAATCAATTGAACATCATAGGACCTTCCATATTTATTCCTTATCAGAGCTGCAAGATCTATTCCACTAAATGCAGAGTCATCCCGCCCGACAATTCTTTCAAGATTGCCCCTTAAAATTTCACTATTTACCTGCAAACTAAAAATTAGGATGCTTGTTTGACATTTAGACAATCAGAGACATGCATAGACACGTATAGCGTAGCAACCATGGAATTGCACCAGCAAAGGCATTTTCACTTACAGATTCATTTTCATTTTCTGGAGGATTCTTACTATCTTCTGAGTCATCCGGATCATTTGCATCACCGGTTGCAGCAGAAAAAATTGACCAACATTTTCGAGTATTTAGGTGGCGGCAGCTATTAAACTTCTGAATTTTTGAAGGAAACAATTCTTTCCAAGAAGATTCTACATCTGTATAACGAAAACATGAAATTTTGCAACTTCTTTCCTTCACAATATGCTCAGGACCTCCTCCTAATGAGCAGATACGAGGGTGGGTCCCCAGAGAACTCGTCATTCTGAAAATTTGGCATCAAAGCACGAGTTACTGACCAAGGAAAATGTATTTGGAATTTTTTGAAACACTGCATAGGAAGACACATGTAAAGGTATGAACTTTTATTCCTAACTTGAAAGACACAATATGTACTCGACATTAAATTTAAGCTAGTATTTGTGTAGCAGCATAAACAAAGCAATAAGATTGCACGTGATAAGATGGTTGGTTACGTTAAAGTAATTGAGAATTTGTAGCTTTAACAATTCACTATGTTAGGATACAAAAACTTTTACGATCACAGTTTTGTGCAGATTCAGAAAATCTAACCTCCAGATGTTGAAAACCAGTAACAATATAGAACTAGAGAATTATAAGATGCAATTAGGCCATACATCAATGGCTAAGTGAAGAAACAGTATTGTTTTTGCTTAATCAATCGTAGGCATAATAAGAAGATATTAGATAGCTAGTATATTGCAATGAATTAACTAAAGAAAGAGGGGTAAACAAGAGTTGATAACAATATTTTCAAGGCGCACTTAAGCACTGAAGTTGTAGATATTTCAACAAGAATAAACTCTGGACTACTCAGTATAGACTCATGAAAAGAATTACTTTTAGGTTACACTAACTATACATGAGTTCAAAAGCCATTCACCCTATGTATGTTGCTCGGACTCTCTGAAAATGTCGACGACTGCGTGCCGGACTCTTCAAAAGTAGTGCATTTTTGGAAAATCCGGCACCGGTGCGGCAATATTTTGGAGAGTCCGAGCAACATATCCAGGCAGATGTAATACACATCTATTTTTGTGCTTATTATTGTAATGTATCCTTGCGCCTCCATCCAACACTTTGCGCGTATATTTTATATGCATAACCTCTGACAATTTTAATGCCATAAGTCCATAACACACACTTGATGTCCAACACCTGTACTTAGTTCATGGTAGCACATGCTCAAACATAAGGTTCATGGCAAATCAGATCGGAAACCATAGCTTCTTTAAGAAACATGTATAAGATAAGCTCGTTCTACCAGAAACCGACCCCTGCACCTTCTGGATAAGCATAAACTGACCATGGAAAACGTTGTTCCTCCAAAGTCCAAATTTTTCTTGCTCTTTCATGAAGTAGGATGTTGTAGCCGCTACAAGTTATTCTTAGCTAGGCTAGTGTACATCATTTGATTCAACATCAAGTTGTCATAATTCATTATAGCTATATTTAAAAAAGGAAAAAAGAAGAAGAAGAAGAAGCTAGAGCTACTTCATAATGCATCAACGTGGACCTTCTCCGAGGAGCACTTCCAATATTTTGTACATCAAGCGATGTACTAAATTCATAAAACAAGTTAATTCAAATTCCATTAACTTCATATTCTAGCCTACTTATCACAAGGTCTCAGGTTCAAATCCTAGTGAAGACAAAAACACGGCGATTTCTCTCTATCTGTCTATGCCTTGGAGGACGAAGTTACATGTACCTGTTGTCGATGGGAATTGGGAGGTAGCACTCAAGTTGGCAAGTACACCACAGCTATAAAAAAAACTTTTAAATTCTAGCTCCACCTACTCCATTTCAATATTTACAAACTATAAATTTACAACCCAACAACTCAAAGAAGTGCTAAAATCCCGAATCCATAAACTTCAAACCCTAAATCCCCTCAAATCAAGTATCTTTTAACTAAGCACATACCTTACTTTTGATACATAATGAGAAAAAAAAAAAACTTGTCATACAACTATATTTCACCCCTCTTTACAAAACACTTAACAAACCAAAATTCCAACAATCCCTTCTATAAATCATCAAAAATTTCCAACAAAATATAAAAGGGAACTTTAGAAATCAAGATTCAAAATAGATAATTGGATAAAATTGACAAAAATAAATAAATAAGTGGGAGAGGAAAATACCTGGTAGAAGCAGCAGAGTTTGTTGTTGTGAGGCCCCGGAAAAAGCTAGTTGAAGGCATAAGAGGTTTAAATTATGGTTGCTTTTACTTCCACAACTAGAAATCAAATACCCTTCGGTTTCAATTTGTTTATCCTATTTTAATTTGTATATAATATATATCAAAGTAATATATATCAAATTAAATTAAAAATTATAATTTTAAATATGCTAGGTAAAATATAGAAATAAAATAAATTATTTTCTTTTATAAACATATCAAAAAAATAGAACAAACAAATTAAAATGGAATAAGAGATAAATGGGATTTGTTTTTCTCATTTGTATGTGTGGGGCAAAATGGATATGGAGAGTAGTTTGGTGGAAGAGAATGCCTTACACGTCATGAACTAGTGTGAGATTTTTTATAATTTTTATAATTATATTGTAAATAATTTGTGCGTAATTTAATTAATTGTATGAAATTTGTAACACTTGTCACTAATAATAAAAATAAATATCATATATTTTTGAAATTATTTAATGTCTTGTATGTACACGAGATTTTAGAAATCATGATCTTTATTGACTAGTATGTCATACTCTTGATTTTTCTTTTGTTAATATCATCTATACTCAAAATTTATTGATTCGACTTTAAATATCCATTATGTAAATTTAGAAATGACTTAGAATTTGTGTTTAATATCAACATTAAAACTTGACGAAATTGAAATTTGTGCCAAAAAATCATACATTAGAGAATAAATTTGTACAAATTATTATAACAATAAAACATTTTTTAATGAGTATCGTGTTTGAATTATATTTTTACAATAAATGAGTTAATTTAGTTTTTTGAAATCATCCCTTAATAAAAATAATTTCATACTCAAAATTTTACAAATTCGAGATAGTTAATGTTATTTGAATCCAAAACAATTGACTTTTGATTAAGGACGAGGCAACGAGAAGTCTTCTTACTTTTACCTCTATCCTTACATTTTTAATTTCCAAGTTGTCCCATTTATTTCCTATTATTTTTATTATCACTATATTTGACTTTTCAAGTTGTTGTTTTCTTGAATTATAATATTGAAAGATTTTTATAGATATTACCGGAAAGAAATTTTGAAAAGGAAATTATGTCGTTACACATTTTGGTAGAAATAGAACCAACAACCGTAATACAGCGGTTGACGCCGTGAAAGGTGGTCGGAATCATGGATTTTGCGGAATCCGCCACCACCTCTACGACGGCGATGAGGTCCTCCACCTCCGCCGCCGATGATGACATTCTATATCCGGTATGTTTTACATGAATTTCTGCTCATCGTTGACGATCAATTTTTTTCTATATATCCCGATTTTGTTTCCTTTTTATCGATTATTATTACTGTATAATGCTTGATCAGTGGATCTGAAGAGAAAAAAATTGATTTTTTTTTCTGTTATTTTGAGTAATTTGATAAATTTTTTGTCTTTTTTTGTTTTTGTGTGTATGGGGTGGGGTATACTTTCCTGCGTTTGAGAATAGGAGGTTGGAATTTGTATAGCAGCGATTGTATTTTCCCTTTTTGTACGGGTAAAAGTTGGTAGAGAGTTATCTGATACCTGTTGGTATATTGCTGGTGGGAGGTGGCAAGTATGCCGTAGAATTAGTTGAGATGTGCGAAAGCTGGTGTGGACATCATCGTCGTAAAAGAAAAAGTTCTATACCACTTGTCTATTTATTTTACTTTTGTTTGGCTAGCTTGCTGCCTTGCGTGCAGCCCAACTAGTTCATTAAGTTTTTCATCCTGCTTAAGCAATATGAGAGGAGGATGCTTTGTCATGCTTTTTTAGTGTTTTTGTCTTGGCTTCTTCAATCATGATTGTTTTTTTAATCTTTTGAACTGTTTTGTAATGCTTTTACTCGAGCCAAGGGTTCTATTGGAAACAAACTCTCTACCTCCCAAGGTAGGGGTAAGGTTTGCCCATAAACTACCCTCCTCAAATTCCACTTTTGGGATTATATTGGGTATGTTGTTGTTGTTGTTAAGCAATATAAGAGGAAATCACATGGCTTTTTTGCCTCTATTGTTACCACTTGTCTGCTCTTATCATTGAAGTATTTGCTTTTGAAAAGCCCTATCTATGGTTGGAGGTAGAAGTAAATGAGGTAACTTAACATTTGAGCAAGTCTCACTCGTTAACTCAGAAACATTTAAGCTTCTCTCAAAGTTGATTTCAATAACTTCCTATCCTTTTTGGCTAAGTTGTATCTCCGGTATGCTTAGATGCATTTTTGCTCATTGTTGGCAATCATTTTTGTCTGTATAGTATGTACCCTGATTCTGTTTCCTTCTTATCATTTTAATATGCTTGGTCAGTGGACTTCCTTTTACTCATAAGTAATTGATCAAGAATGTCTTCTTTTTCTTTTTGGTATGTGTGCTTGTATTTGAGTACAAAAGGTTGGAATTTCATAGCAGGGATATTCCTTTTGCCCCGTTTTGTTTCCTTTCTTTCTTCGTTTCTGATAAAAGTTTTACACCACTTGTCTACATTTTTTTATTAACCTTGTGTTTGGCTTGCTTGCAAGCACCTCAACTATTTCACTGAATTTTGAATCTTGTAAGTCTAACTCTGTCTACCGACTACCATGACTTGGCCAAATGGAAGAAAATCATGTAGCTTTTTTGCCTCTGTTGATACCTGTGGCGGAATCAGGAATTTCTCCAAGGGTGTTCAAACTTTGAAAGAGTCGATAATTTATTTTTTTTAGCGGAGTGGGTGCACAAAACTTTTTTTTATTGATGAGTGGGTGCACCCAAATTTTAAAATTAAATTACATATCACTTAATAACTAAATAATACATAAACTTACAATTATAAAACTATCAATGGTATAAATCAAAACTAATGGACAAAAGTCAACAAAAATAATTTTAGCTTCTAGTTGAATATACTCCTTTGGTTCATATTAAGTGAATTGTTGAGACTTTTTTCATGATAATCATAACTGAATGTTTCAAAGTTCGAGAGAATTGTTGAAACATTTTTTCCATATTTACTTTTTCTTTTAATAAGATTCTTAACTATTTTACATTTTCTAAAAGAATAGTGTAGAAATAATTAAAAATATAATAGTGGATAATAATCTTTAATTTTATCTTTAATTAATTTGTTAAGAGTGTGTTATACCTAATAATGCACTTAATATAGATCGAAAAGAAAATAGAAAATCTTAATTATTAGGTTAATCAAAATTTAAGGTTGAAAATGGTAGGGGGCTATTTCTGTGTTTTTTTTGGTAAAAGGAAATTTGTGTTAAAAAATACAAATAGTGAGGATCGAACCACAAACCTTGAAGACATAAATGAGCACACTTACCACCAGACTACCAACCTTTGTTGTGTCAAAGGGTGTTCAATTTATTATATATCCAATATTAGACAATATTTTACCTATATAAACCAATATAATTTTCTGATGAAGGGTGTTTGCCTGACCACCCTTATATGGTTGTAGCTCCACCCCTGGTTGATACCATTTGTCTACTTTATTGTTAAATAATTGCTTTTGAAATGCCCTACCTATGGTTGGAGGTGGAGATAACGTACCATTTAAGCAAGTCTCACTTGTTAACTCAGTAGCATTAAAGCTTCTCTCAAAGTTGATTTCACTAATTTTCTATCTCTTTTTTTCTCAGATGTATCTCCGGTAAGCTTACATGCATTTTTCACTCATCGTTGGCGATTATTTTTTGTCAATAAACCCCATTTCTGTTTCCTTCTTATAAGTTATTAGACGATACTTGATCAGTGGATTTTCTGTTATTTTTGGTAATTGACCAAAATTTCATCTTCTTTTTCTTTTCGTATGTGTGTCTGCCTGTGTTTGAGTATCTTCATAGCGGGGATTCCTTTTATCCCCTTTTTGTTTCCTTTCTTCCTTCGTTTGTTTTTGGTTCTGATAAAACTTTAACACCTTCTGTCTACTCTTTTTTTTTTTTTAATAACCTTATATTTGGTTAGCTTGCAAGCACCTCAACTATTTCACTGAATTTAGCTTCTTATAAGTACCCCTAAATCTGTCTACCATGTCTTAGGTGAATGGAAGGAAATCACATAGCTTTTTTGCCTCTGTTGACATGATTTTTCTACTTCCTTTTATCATTGAAGTAATGCTTTTGAAGTGCCCTACCTGTGGTTGGTAGAGGTAACTAACCATTTCAGCAAGTCTCACCCGTTAACTAAAAATCATTAAGCTTCTCTCAAAGTTGATTTCACTAATTTTCTGTCTTTTTTCTCTCTGAGGTTGGACAATTTAGACATTCTTGAATCAATACTGAACATCTTAGTTTCTTAATGGTGTGCTATTGTAGGAGGAGCATAATGTGACATCTGTAAGTGATGATCATGAAACGACATGTTGGGGCTGTGGGCTCCGTGTTCTTGTTTCACCACATGTACCTGCTTTCAAGTGTTTCTGGTGCGGAGCTATAAGTAACCAGAACATAATTAAATGTGAGAACCAGAACTTCAGGTGGAGACGATTGCGAGACCGGTGCTTTGTCAGCATCCTTATTGTCTTCATGCTATTGGTAATATGTAAGTGATCAAACATCCATCATCTCCCCTGCATCCCTGATCTGCGGGAATATTTGATTCTTTTCATGATTGAACTTTTAGCTGTATGGTTATTGCCTTCTCTATCTGCTTTATCTTTGTATAAGGCTTGCACTATTTGAATGATTTTCATGTCAGTTTTTACTGCGGCAGAAGTCAATGTGGACATCTCTTTGTTTTTGTGTTTCATGTATATCCCCCGGTTCTGCCAATTATAGCCCTCTGCTGCTTTTCTTGTTCCTAACCACTGAAATAAAACAGCATGGAGAGCAATCAAGAAGTTTATCCATGCTGGAAGCCACCAAGACTGCCGTATCAACGAAATTTGTGTAATTTAAAGTTAGACTAGGTCACTATGATTGATGCTGATCAAACAGATAATGGCTGTTTCATGCATCCTGCATGCGCTCAGTTTCTATAGTCTCTTAATCTCTTATTTAGATGTTCAAACAGTTTGTGGTCGTATTGCTAATTTGCTTTTCTATTGTTTCTAGTCATTGGATGCAACAAATCCTTGCAATTGTTGCATAAAATGCATCAAATTTCACAATATACATTTTTGTCTCTCACAATATGTCATTTGCGTTAATTGTATGGGCATTTCTTTGCAGCTTATCTCAACTTGTTGGATGTAAGACTTTATTATACATTCAGTTTTGATATGGTTTTTGGTGTTTCAGGTGGCGGTATTTGGGCCATTTATCCGGTATTAGTTTCTCCCGGTTACATCTATGGCAGTGTTAACATTGTGATTGCTATAATATTGTCCATATTTACCCTGTCTACCTTTAGCCTTTCTGCATTTCGATCTGCTGGTGCTCCACCAAACATACTGTGGGGTAGCTATCCTGCTGTGACAAAAGGAGCACTTGAGAATTATAGATTTTGTGAATATTGTGCTAAGCCAAAGTCACCTAGGGCACATCATTGCCGTTCTTGTGGGATGTGCGTATTGGACATGGATCATCATTGTCCATTTGTAAGTTCTCTTTATTCTTTTACACTTTGGAGAAGCTGTTTTATTCTCTAGAAGGTTATGCCTATAAATTGTCTCTAGAAAACAGATGATAAGAAAGTAGCTGAGAAATTTAAGAAGCCTAATAGACAAGGATAACCATGTGTCTGGGAGTTTATGCCTAGAATTGAGGTGGACCCTATGTTGTAGAAATATTAGGTTGGTGATATCCGCTTGATGATTTTTTTTAGTTTAAAAATCGCTTATGGATAGTTCTGAACCCAGTTATATGTATAGGTCCTTTGGATGATTATGTACTTGTTGTTTCTTTTTCACTTCTGAAATCCACGAAAACCTTTGATTCCCATGGGTGTTGATAAGATGCATGATCCTATTCTTAACCACCTGGTGAAATGCAAATAGTATATGTATACCTCATTGTCAAATTTTAGCTTTGACCTTTCAGATCTATCGCATATAAACTCCTTGACCTAAACTTCTACAGCCCCCCACTGGAAAAGAGGAAAAAAGAACAGTAAAAGTAAAAGTAAAATAGGTAGAGAGCTAATATTTGAAAGAGCTAACCAGGATTCTTATACAGTTTAAAAGAGAAAAAGGAAGATCCTTTACAAGAAACTGAATTGAATCTATAGACACTTATCATACATGACATCGATAGGTATGATATCCTAACAGAGCGAAAAAGGGGTGAAAAGTGACTCAAATTTTATACTTCATCATTTTACGGTGTTATGATAGGTAAGTTATTTTCTCTTTTCTTACTCTTTTTTTTTTTTAAAAAAAAAGAAGTATGAAGGATGAGACTGGGAGCTCCGATCTTCGCACTACCACAATCTGATTGTCAGAAAGTTGTTGGTATTAGTGTTGTATATACTATCCTACTCAATTACAAGAAACTTGAATCTTTTAACTGTTACATTTTATGCTTTATCAAACTGAAAATGGTGCTAGCTATTGTTGTTGAGAGGAATGCAGGGCAGTAAAACTACCTCAAATAGAAAAAAGAAGAATCTAATTCCAGGGAGCGAACACCAGAGAGTAAAAGATACTCATGAGTTACTAGCAGTGTTTTCAAAAGTGAAAAAAGAGCAACAAGGTTGAAAAACGATAAATAATTGAAGCGCACAATTTACAGATATCATATGTAAATGAATTTTGTGCTAAAATAATCAATCAATTAAAATAACTAATTTCAGCATCCAATATACAAATAATGTTGATATTAATTCAACTCTTCAAAATTGAGATTCAAAGAATCAACTATTTCTCAGGACCACCTTGCGCATCTTTGTTTGAAATGCATACTTATTTGAATTGCATGGCTTCACCCATAAGGTCATGACCTCTCACATCATCCATTCGAGCAATGAAGCAATGGCTTTTAGTAACACTGGTTAACAGTTAGGAACAACTCACAATGGGGAGAGTGAAGAGAAAATGAGCTCCTTTCAGAATATGGACAGAAAATCAAGAGAGATATAGGTCTGGGTTCTGGGTGCATATATTTTGATTTTACTTGCTTCATGTGTAGCATGCTCACCGATGAACAGTATCCAGAACTACTGATTTTTTATGAATTGATGTAGTGGTGTTTCTTGCTCTAATTCTTTGAAGAGGGACAAATTTCTTGTTTGATGATAAGAATATTTATTCACAAATATAGCAAGGAGGGGCGGTAATGCTTTACAAGATTGTAAGGGACTTAAAAACGGCTATAAACCCACTAAAATCATTTACTCCAATTATGGTATAATCCTTTCATAACATCTTCCATTTTCTCCAAGTAATCATCCTATACAAAGAGGAATGACAACCAAAATTATATTAGGGGCCTTTGTCTTCCATCTGAGTTTTAGCGGCCTTTGTCTCCATCTAAGTTTCCTTGAAAATGATGCAATAGAACCAACATACTGTTGTTTTCCTGTAAGGGGAAATAGAAAGCTTTAACTGAAAATTTGCCTGATTTCTCTGGCTTCCACCTTACTTCATCTGGATGTACATTCATCTCCCATCTAATTCCTGTGTGATTGACATGAAAAATATGGTGCAGTAATCATATTATATTCTCATTATAACAGTTGCTTCTTGTATTTATCAGATTGGAAACTGTGTTGGTGCAGCAAACCATCGGCATTTTGTCCTTTTCCTCATTTCAGCAATCATTGGCATGATTTACGCGTCCATCATGTCTGTTTATGCAGTTTATCATATCTGGCCACCATTAAACAACTGGCAAATTCACCTTCTGAGTGGGGCTTTTGGTCAAAAGTTGGTTATGAGAATGTTAAAAGATATTTTTGTTGCATTTATAAGTTCTATGTTGTTTTTACCCGCGAGAGGACTTGTTCTTATCTACCTGTTTATTGCTAGTGTCTCTATCGAGATAGGTTTAAGTGTGCTTTTATGGCAGCAACTCTGTTTCATATATGAAGGCAAGACATACTTGAGTCATATAAGTGCATCAGGGGGTGAAGGTACTGCAGTAAAGGATTGCCAAAATTTCATCCGATTCTTTGGCTTCCCTTATACTAGAACAAGATATTTGCCAAGCTTCTTCAGTTCTAAGAAGAGACACAAAAAATGAAGCTTGCAAAAGGTATTTCTCCTCCTTTGCTCTCTTTATTCATTTTCTTAGAGCCATCAGTGTGTTGTAAGTTTTGAATTCTCCCAAATACTGCTTTAGTTGATGGATTCTAGTTGGAAATCCCATTGTAAAGCTGATTTTTCTCTTAGATCATGTGCTTATACTAAGTACACTATTGCCTCATAGGCCAGGTGGTACTTCAAGTTCCTGCGTGGCTGCGTTGGCACTGCCCTCAGAATGAAACACTTCCACTTGGGCCTTTTTTGGCAGCCTCCAACTGTCCAACATAAGAATTAGACGACAGTTGTGTTTCATTTTTCACTGAGATGTCTGTCAGTTATTTGGGTGTTAGGAAGGATCTAGTTTTGTTTTGGAACCTCTGGCCTCTCACCCTATTGATCTGTCAATTTATTCTATTAAACTCTTTTTTCCTGAAAAGAGAAAAAATTGTACTATGTATTTGGTAATAGAAGTGATTGTTTGTGAGATTTTACCAAGGCAGAGGAAGAAAAACAGCCTCTTACATAAATGCAAGGTAAGGCTGTGTACATAAGGCCCAATGTGGTCTGGCCCTTCCGTGGGAGGAGCTTAGTGTGCTGGGCTGCCCACTGAAGGAGAAATGAGTCCTGATCCATGACTTGGGGGCATGATTAGTAGTTTCTGTATGTTTTGGCGTAGGATTTTGATTGTGGTATCTGATGACGCTATGCAGATTTATATCAGGTATATGCTGTTTTTTCTTGCGGAAAGGTGGACATATATGATGTATACAGATAGATTCCTTCAGACATTACAAATTTCTGTAGAAAGACTGGAAGAATTTGTTTCCCATTTCTGGCATGATGTATCAGTAGACTGAAAATACAAGTGAAATAGGTTAGACAGTTGAAGCCTACCTAATACCCCCCCCCCTGCTTGATCAACTCTATTTATAGTTCAATGGAGGAGAAGACCCTTATAATCTGGTGAAGCTATAGAAGAGAGGAAGTGAAAAGGATTGAATTGGGGTAGGCATGTTCAAACTTTTTTTTTCTGTTGTAATCTTGTAGCATATGATCTTGTTTTTATCTTGACCTTGAATATGGTTTTTTTCTTCTTTTGTTAAAATGTAATTCAGAGGATAAATCCTCATCCTAGTTTTTTTCCTTTGGATTAATTTAATTTTGTGACAGTTGAACTTTTTCACTCTCTACTGTATTTCGATTATCACACTTCTCTTTTTTCTTGAATGTTTTGTTATCCTTTTTATAGTATTTTTCCATGACCCCTTCACATTCTTATGAGTCATGTATAGTCTGATACTGGAACTTCACTTACAAGCACTACAACAAAAGGGACATTTAGTGGTAATTGAGTTAATGTCATTGCATCTAGTATTGATAAATTGAGTTAATGACATTTATATAGAGTATTGGTTATAAATAACTATATTTATTAATTATTGCTGCTAAATACAATATAGCGGCAAATTATACTATTGCCACTAAATTCTGTATTGGCATGTACAATAATGTACCCCTGTAAATATTTTACATTTATGTCCTTTAACTTTGGGTGCACACAAATTTCCACGTTAGATGCCACGTATGATGTGTATTTAGTTGTTCAATTTTATACAAGCTTAAATGTCTACTTGTGTACAGTCAAAGTTGGAAGATATAAATGTAAGCGGAGACCAAGTTAAAGGGCATATTTATAGATTATGCCTTCTTTATTTGTTGTAGTGAAGTTGTTCATGAGGACATATGGTTGGTGTCTTGTTGTCGTCCATTGTTTATTTAGTTATGGCATAATACATAAATATGTCTTTTAATTTGACTACAGTTGATAACTATGCCCTCCAACTTTGAGTGTGTACAATAAACACTTAAACTTGTATATAATTGAACAAATAGACGCATTCATCCTACATGACAATTTTGTGTCCTATATGGTGTCCTACATGTATTATGTCACGTAGGACATGTATGTCTACTTGTTCAATTTTATACAGTTTAAGTGTCTATTTATACACACCCAAAGTTGGAGGGCGTAGATGACAACTGAAGCCAAGTTAAGGGTCCATTTACGTATTATGTCTTAAGTTATTGTGAAGATCATTATGTTGAATTGTAGGAAAGAAGATCTATTACATGTTGTCTGAGTTATTTAAACTCCATGAATTCATAAACTAGTTGTGAACAGAGGTTGGGGAGTGGAAGAAGATTCATCACCGGGCTGGACTTTAAGACCTTAGTTGAAAATACCTTTCCTCATTCATGGGGATCTAATACATCATGGTCTAGGGGCCTAAGAGAAGGAAGATAGATCACCAAGGCTTATTTTTAGCCACAACTTAAAGGAAGGTGGCCCGATTGGAATCTTGTACACTTTCCTTATCTAAGCATTTTGATGTTGAAAATACTTACCTTTATTGATTTGGTATAATATCAACAACAACAACATCATATTCAATGAAATCCACAAAGTAGGATTTGGGGAGGATAAAGTGTATGCAGACCTAACCACTATCTCGTAGAGGTAGAGAGACTATTTTAGAAAGATCCTCAATATTGAATGTGATTTTTTTATTATTGAGAGAGATCATGTTGTTCTTGTTGACGAATTTTGAAAACAACTTTTATAAAGGATAATATATAAAGAAGAACTGTACAAGTAATTGACAAAATTTATAAATGCAACTTAAATTTAAAGGTTTACATGAAATGATAACATTCAAAGAAATGTTAAAGACAACCTGAGCTTAGAGATAGAATTCAAGGAAATGATTAAAACGCAGTCTTAAAGATAGAATTCAAATAAATTATTGAAATGAAATCTTGAAGCTAAGGGGAGGAAGTCGCATCATCCTTTTCTCCATTGTTGTTTCTGTCTTTTCTCTCACAATCAACACTCATCTTGTTTGTTTTGATACTTGAATCTTTGTTTGTCAAATAATTCATATTTGAGTTTTCTTTAGTTGGACAATTCCAACTATATTCATCTTCAATTGGTGAGACCCTTGAAGTATACTGTGGAATGCAAGAAAATTTAATGAGATGATCAAAAATAAATTTAACTATTTCTTTTATTTTGTCAAATATACAATTACCAAAATTAAAGAAAAAAAACTATTGTTGAACAATATTAGAAACTTGTAAAAAAACTCAATGTTATAGTGGAAGATAGGCAAGCTTTTTATGAATTACCTTATAGAGATTATCGATGGAACGAAATTTAGTACTTCTGGGTATTCCTCGAGTGATATGATAGTTTCCATCCTTTTCATCTCTTGTCAAAAGTTTTGAGCCACAATTAACAGTATTGTCGTTTAAATTACGACCATAATTATCTGTGCGACCATTTTCACATGTAACTTTATTGAGCTCTGACTCACCTGAAAATTATATGTGAGATTGCATGATATATGTGAAACAAACTATAAGTTTGGATGGGAGCTTCAATCTAATGATTGTATATTAGACTACCACTATATTGTGTACCATTTAGGTCAAGAGTTTCAATTATCTTGAGCTTATTGATTTAAAATGTAGGATTCATCTCTACTTTTGATAAATTTAGATAATTAAAAACATAAGTTTAATTTGTAAGATGTAAAATTTCGTAAGTACCATCAATATCTTCTTGTTGTTGATTAGGAAATTCCTCCTCAAAAGAATTCTTTTGATCCTGTCTTATGTTGTTTTGGTTGCCTTCTTTGAATTTCTCACTTTCTAACTCCTGTAAATTCACATTGTTTTTTCATAAATGATTGAACGTAGAAAAGTATATTTTGAAATACAATGAGCATGTTCAATATCAATTGACATAAATGTTGAACAATTACCTCGCAAGCATGAAGGAGGGGATACAAACACGTATTGTCAATGTTACTGTCCTTTAAGGTAAGATTAGGATTATTCAGTGGTCTATCATCAGTACGGCTCTCAAATTCATCTGAAAAATCATGAATAATTAATAGTACGAGTCAATTATAAAATATAGAATTAATTATAAATTATATACCCTGAATAATTTGTTGTTCATGGTTGTCTGCATTCTTTCCCTCTTTCATGGGAAGTTGAGAATTGCTCCCTTGAAAAAATATTAGTCAAGTATTTACTATACTAAAAACAAATTATTAGCAATACTTTAAAATTCAATATTTGACTACTAATACTTCAATTAATTTGGAAAAGGTTATTTAATAATAAGATTAAAATTGAAAATACCTATTAATTTTCTCTTTATTTCTTAAAGTAGACAAGGAAAATAAAAATCAATATAAGTCACATACCATGAATAGTTTTTTGCACTCGTTTGTCATGTAATATATTCTTGGAAGAGCCTTCTTGATCCTTTTCAGAAAATTTGTTATTCGTCTTGACATCCTCTTTGTTTTTCTTTTGTGCTTCGAGCATATTAAACGTATACTGTGTAATTAAATACAAAAAATAAAATCAACTAATTATTTATATTCATAATTCATGGTCACACAAAGTAAGATCTTCCCTCCATTTTAATGAGTCCAAAGTTGGTAAACAAATGAAATTCTAGAAATCACAAAAGATAATTAATTAGAATAATATACGCATATGCCATTAAAGATACATAGAATATATCTCAGTCATCCTTGTACATATACATTGTATTTCATAAATTAAAAATGATGTTTAAAAACCAGAGATAGATATTAAATATAGATCTGAGAGCAAAGACAGAGCTTACAGATTTGGGAGAAAAATAGAATGATGATTACAAGGGATGAAGGAAGCATCATCCTCTAGCGACACTCATTCTCAGATTGGAATGTAAGTCTCGTTCTCAGACTGAGAACTTGAGTGAATGCTACTGGAAAAATCGATAGATGTCTCATTGTATTTAAATCAGACTATTCATGCATATAATTGTATAATTTCAACATACATAGTATAATTTCACAAGTAGAGTTTTGAAACAGATAAAATGTACAAAAATTATAATTTGAAATTGGTAAGATGCACATAGACTGTAACGCTACTTTTTGGGGGTAGAGATATTTTTCCAACATACCTTCGACAAAAAGAAAATTGAAATAGGGTTGCAAGAAGAAAAAATCAAACATTTATCAATCTTTTTACTCGTCTTCTATAATTTACTAGAATTGTCTATGAATTCAATTAGGACTATTGCTAAAAAGAACAACAAATATGTAGATGTATACAAAAGAAAACAAAATGAAGAAATGAAACAAGATTTGGATTGAAACAAACTTACCATCACCCAATCGCCATCCTTCATTGTAAGAATAAAAAATAAAAATGAATGAATATAACGAAGAAGTAAATCAATACCGTCTCAATCGCGTTTATATGTTCCTCTTGATTGTTAATCTATTTCCTTAAAAAAATTAAGTAAGTGAAGAGACAGAATAATATCGGCTATCATATATATATTGGTTCAAGTATCTCCTCTTGACCGCTTATATATTTTTTCTAAAAGTTTGAAATTAAAATGATAAAGTGAATTTCTTAGTATCTCTGGTTTAATATATACATCCCGTTTGCTGTGCCGTTCTTGAAAATTATGTTTATTCATTTTTTTAAAATATGTTGACGACCCAAATTTTTAAAATACTACTGTATAATTAGACTATAATTTTGAATCAATTATTGTAAAGAATTTATTGTTATGCTAACAGTGATATTTTAACATTAATTGAGAGATTATTTAAAATATAATCATTTATTATATTGTGTTGTGTGTTTTAATTATGAGAATAATACATGATAATTCTATTTTAATAATATTAGTAAGGTGATCAATTCTCCTTAGAAATTGTATTTGATATATGTTTTTAGCTAATTCTTCACCATTACGCTAATACTAGACTAACTCCCATTTTTCAAATTATTTACTCGCCTTTTAATTTGGTGATTAAAATTTGCATATAGTTAATGTATTTTATAGGTTTTTTTTTTTATGATTTAGTAATATTAATTCTTATGCTAGTTCAATAATTTTTATAAGGCATAATACATAAATATGCTCTTTAATTTGGCTTTAGCTGACATCTATGCCCTCCAACTTTGAGTGTACATAAATAGACACTTAAACTTGTAAAAAATTGAATAAATAGACACCTTCGTCCTACGTGACATCCAACATGACAAGTTTGCATCCTATGTGGCGTCCTACGTGTATTATGCTACGTAGGACATGTGTATCTACTTGTCTAATTTTATACAAGTTTAAGTGCTTACTTATGCACATCCAAAGTCAGAGGTCGCATAACTGTCTACTAAAGCCAAGTTAAATGACATAATTATGTGTTATGCCTTTTTATAATCACTTTACTATGACAAAATGAATTTAAATAGTTTTCAAGAAGTTAATTAGATCTATATTTGAGAAATCAAATTTACTATCCAATTCAGTAAGTGCTTATCATTTTTAGACTTTGACCAAATAAATTTATATATTTCTCATAAAGTTAGTCAAATATAATAGTCAATTTAATCCAATAAATTCACTACAAAATTGATAAAGAACATTAAATTGTGATTGAAGTAGTAATATTTTTCTTAAAAAAGATATTAACACTTAGTTGACCAAAAATTAAAGTATTTTGAATTTCTATTTTGGAGGTGGAAGACCCCATATTTCCTCTCTTTAAACTCGTTTAGATTATAAAATTAACAAATATATGACACACATAAAACAATGAGGAAATTTCATACATAGCAAAGATATTAAATTTAATAAGTTTCCTTAGCTACAATTTGTCTAATTACGTTTCATAGCTATAGTTTCATTTACTATAAATATTTTGTTTGTATAATTCACTTGTCAATATACAAACAAGCTAAGTATATATAAATTATGTATTTATACATTTAGAAAATATCAGAACTTGTACAAATCAAATGTATCAACATGATATTACGCGGATAAGCAACTATATACTAGTTAATTAGCTAACATAACTATAATTTTTATTAATTACCACTTACAACTTAATTTTAGCTATAATTATTTGCGCATCTCTCCTCTCTTCCTCTATCTAACCTCTCTCCTCTCTTATACATCTAAAAGTACAAATCATACAAATACAAATTATACATATACATATACAAATACAATTATATGACAAATATACAAATACAATTCGCCTCTCTCCACTCTCTACCCTCTCTCGCTTGCCTCTCTCCTCCCTCTCCCAATCTCGCTCGCCTCTCTCCTCCCTCTCTCAATCCTGCTTGCCAGATTTACAAATGCATATGTATACCAATTACATATATACAATTATCTAACAGATATACATATACAATTCAACATATATACATATACAATTCACCTCTCTCCACTCTTTCCCTCTCTCGCTCGCCTCTCTCCTCCCTCTAACATGTAGATACGAATAGTAATTAACAAAATATAGCTATAGAGCCTAATTAAGTTTATTTAGTGGCTATTTGCGAAATTTCCTCATAATTATATTCAAGCTAAGTAAGCATATACAAATTCTGGATTTATACAATTAGAAATTGAATTATAAAATTCTGGATTTTATAATTAGGAGCCGAATTATACAAATTTTGGATGTGGCTCACTTAAATATGGTTATATGTTAGTGGCGAAAAGTAATTTCTTCAAACTATAACTATGCTAAACAATTAACTAGTATATATTTGCTTAGTCTCTTAAAATTTGTCCTTGTCTTAATTGGTTTATGAGCTTGCGTCAATAAGGAACAAATATATTCCTTAATTTTGTGATATTGAGCAAATATATCCCTTGTAATAATGTGTACATGTATATTTACCCCCATGTTTAACAAATGGTGCATATAGACCCTCCAACTATGTAGAATATACGTATATGAACAATCACAATTTACAGTTACCCTTAATAAATGTATTTTAAATTAGATAAAATTGTAATTATGAGTTATAATTTTTTACGAGACTTCATTTTTTATTCTTTTGGTAAAATATAAAAGTCAAATAATGTTTTAAATAAATATATTTTTTTGATTTTGGTTGTCAGTTAAATAGTCATTTAATTCTTTGTTTTATTAAATGAGATGGTAATGTAGAAAGGATGCATAACACATTTGGCTATCAATAGATCGTTTGTAGCTTTCTAATTCTAATTATGCTGATTTTCACTCTCTTGGTATACTGGAGGTAATTTGTTGAACTTGATGGTCTTAGGTTAACCTTTACATGGTTTAATAATCTTGTGTGTTTTATATCTCTTCAGCTACTGCCTTGACAAAGTCACCTTCACTAAATTTCTAAGTTTCGTATTATTCACTATGTTTCGGATCTTAGTATTGCTAGCTCTCGAGGATTTCTCGATTTTCAACAAATATAAACAATTTTTTTTTCATCAATGATGTTATGTTAAATGTTACCATATGTAATATGTCATCTGTTTAGCTATACAGGGTAGTTTTGGTAGTACATTCACATTTCACTGTATGGTATTCTTATTATTGTTAATGACTCATCACAATTAAATGCTATTTAATTAAGAAGTGTATTAATTGGCTACTTAATTTGAAAAGTGCTTTTGTCAATACTAGAGCAACCATTTCTGTTTGATCAAGATTTCAAAAAGTGTTTCTACGTGTTTCAAATAGTAGCAATAATAAATAGTCATAACAAACGACCGCATAAAGTTCAAATCCAAGCGAAAACCTTCCCTAAATTTTGCTGAGTAAATCAAAGTCACAAGACGACGGCAACAACAACAACAACAACAATTTAATAATTAATTAGCGCTACCCCTTACTTCAACCTCGACTGTAACACTACCCCTTTACTTAAGTAATATCCTAAGCTTCTCTCTTAGCCCTTTTCTCATCCTAATCTAATTCACTATTCTATTAGTCAAGATTTTTGAATGAAAATCTAACAGACGTAGGAAATATATCGAAAAGGATGTCTTGAAATTTTAAAAAAAAGCTTATGTGGCTCCACCCCGTTTACTAAATTGTTTTTATTTACATCATGATATGTCTCTAACGTTTTCCTCACTCATCTTGTTTGTTTTAGTATATTTTTCTTCTTCTTTTTGTTTGTTATAAATTTGTTGTGTTTCTTTTTACATGTAAGAATTTCAATAAAATTTTGAAAAGTGAGATCATACTTTAGTTTGACTGAATGAAGAAGGCTATATGGGCAATAAGTCCATAAGAACTTGAATTTTTTTGTATTGATTCTATATTCCCTTTTTTTTTTATCAATATTGTTATGATTACAGTCCTAAGAAGAATGTGTACGTTGTATTTTTCTTCATTTATTTTTTCATTAGACTTCTTTAATTTATATTTTTATTTGGGCTCAAATTAGTCATTTGTGACTTTATTGAAAGTTTGTTGACTACTAACCAAAATTTATAGTTTGTTCTGTAAAAGAAATTAATTTTAAATATTAAAATACACTTCTTATTTGGTATTTTTTTGTCATATTTAAAAAATATTATTTATAACTATTGTATTTTATTACTCATTACATATATGTTTTTATAGAATATTTTATCGTTCTAACAAATTTATAAAAAAAAATCACATGGAATATACGTGCAAAACACGTGTCCAAAAACTAGTTTTATTAATAAGTTACATCTACATTGTACATATCCCATCTTTGCTCTCCCAAAACCTCACCGACGAAATTGCATTAATCTATAATGCTTGACTAACACAACATGTATACAAACTATAAAGTTTTCTTATTTTTAATCGCCTAGCTTCAACGTCAAGCTAATTTTCTTCAACAAAAAGGGATTGGCTAGGATTTCTTAAATTCTCAAAAAGAAAAACATTTCTATCGCTTCATACCTACTTACCAGATTGTCACCTAGTTTTGAATTGTCATCAATCTCCAATTATCTTTGTTTTCATCATGATATGTCTCTTAGAATGTCTTCACTTACCTTGTTTGATTTAGTATAATTTTTTACAATCTCTATTATTAGAGTTCCAATAAAATTTTGAAAAAGTAGATCTTATTTTATTCAACTTTTTTATATATATTTTATTCTCATGAATTATTAAAATATGTGATAGTCAATTATAATTTCATAATTAATTTTTTCAATTAGCAATATAATATTTTTATATATTTGTAAGACACGAATAGACATATATAAATTATTGTGCGTTCCTTGACAAAACACTTATATCATAAGTAAATTCGTATGGATTATAGTTTTGAATTTTTTTTTCAATTGAGTCAATTGTTGCAGAAGCTATCAAAATTATTCTAATAGTAGAAGTATTTAAAAATGGAATTAAGACTTCATCTGATTGAGTATGCTAACTAGAATTAAAAAATTTCTTGTATAATATTTTGTATTACTTTTAATAACAAAAATAGGTCTAAATCATTAATATTGTAGTGATTGTAACACTTTAGAAAACATTCAAAGTTAAAATAATGTCTTTTTAAAGCTAATTATTTGATAATCTAATTAGTTTGAGATTGAAATGTCTAAGAACACATCTCAAAGAATTAAAGACAACTTTACAAAGTCAATATTAAAACATAATTGATTCAAATTTAAGTGAATTAGAATTAAGAAGTCAAACGTAGTTGCAAATTTAATTTCCTATATTTTTTTAATTATAATCACATCAATGATATTTTCAGAAAATTATAAAACTTTAAGAATATGTGGTAGCTATCTCCACCAACAGTTCCATAGAGAGAGCAAAAAGGCATAATACATAAATATGCCCTTTAACTTGGTCTTATTTTACATTTATACCTTCCAACTTTGGGTGTGCACAAATAGACACTTAAACTTGTATAAAGTTGAACAAATAGACACATAAGTCCTATGTGGCAAAATACACATAGGACACCACGTAGGACACAAATTGTCATGTAGGATGCCACATAGGACGTGTGTGTCTATTTGTTCAATTTTATACAAGTTTAAGTGTCTACTTGTGCACACTCAAAGTTGGAGGACATAAATATAAAATGAGGCAAAGTTAAAGGGCATATTTATGTATTATGCCGAGCAAAAATGTGTATCCTATTCTGTTTGATTAGAGCATCATTTTCACTTGTATAATATTTTATATTACTTTTAATTTCAAAAATATGTCTTAATTAGTATATGAACTTGCATCAATAAAGATCAAATATATTCCTTAATTTTGAGATATTGGTAAAATATAAAAGTCAAATAATATTTTAAATAAGTATAGCTTTTTGATTTTGATTGTCAATTAAAAAGTCATTTAATTCTTTATTTTATTCAGGGGTGGCTCAATGCCTTTAAAAATGAGGCATATGCCTTAGGCCCCAAAATCAAAGGGCCTAATTTTTTAGTAATAATAAATTATCTTAAGCTTTTTTTAACAAAAAAATAAATAAATAATGTTTTAATTTGTTTCGAAACATTAAAGAATGTTTCTTTTTTATGGATCAATTTTTAAATTTAACTTCCACATGATATGATTAAGACCACAAAATTAAAAAATATTTGGTATATATATATATCTTTAGTTTAAGATCATAAAAAACACAAAACTTTTTTTATTAAAAAGAAAGAAATAACATGAATCTCATATATAAAAAAATAATTAAAATTTAGGCCTCCAACTTATTTTTGGCTTTAGGCCACTAGTTAGCTTGAGTCGCCACTGATTTTATTAAATAAAATTACTTTTTTTTTCAAAAAAATAAATAAATTGCTTCAAGATATCAACCATAATGGTGGATAGCCAAGGGGGCATTTTCTTTTAAGTGAAAATAAATGAATAAACTAGATAAACTTGCAATTATGAGTTATTAATTCTTACAAGACTTCGTATTGACTGTTTTGGTAAAATATAAAAATAGAATAAAGTTTTTAATAAATATAGCCTTTTGATTTCGATGGTCAATTAAAGAGTCAATTAAGTCTTTATTTTATTAAATAAAATTATATTTTTTCCAAAAAAAAAAAAATTAGAATGTTTCAAGATATCAGCCTTAATGTGAATAGCCTAATGAAATGGATATTTTCTTTCAAGTGAAAAACACTTATGGCTACTAGCTAAAAAAATAAGTTTGATCATCATATAGATACAAACCATAAAGTTTCCCTTATTTTCCGCCTAGCTTAACATCAAGCTAGGATTTCTTGAATTCTCAAAAAAAAAATAAAAAAAATATATATCACTCCATACCAGCTTACCATATTCTAATCTAGTACTAAAATTTCCATCAGTGTTCGATTGATTTTGATTCCGCACCATGNAGGACATAAATATAAAATGAGACAAAGTTAAAGGGCATATTTATGTATTATGCCTAGCAAAAATGTGTATCCTATTCTGTTTGATTAGAGCATCATTTTCACTTGTATAATATTTTATATTACTTTTAATTACAAAAATATGTCTTAATTAGTATAGAACTTGCATCAATAAAGATCAAATAGATTCCTTAATTTTGAGATATTGGTAAAATATAAAAGTCAAATAATATTTTAAATAAGTATAGATTTTTGATTTCGATTGTCAATTAAAAAGTCATTTAATTCTTTATTTTATTCAGGGGTGACTCAATGCCTTTAAAAATGAGGCATATGCCTTAGGCCCCAAAATTGAAGGGCCTAATTTTTTAGTAATAATAAAATTATCTTAAGCTTTTTAAAAAAAATAAATAAATAAAGAATGTTTTAATTTGTTTCGGTACATTAAAGAATGTTTCTTTTTTATAGATCAATTTTTAAATTTAACTTCCACATGATATGTTTAAGACCACAAAATTAAAAAAATATTTGGTATATATATATCTTTAGTTTAAGATCATAAAAAACACAAAACTTTTTTAATTAAAAAGAAAGAAATAACTTGAATCTCATAGATAAAAAAAATAATTAAAATTTAGGCCTCCAACTTATATTTGGCTTTACGCCACTAATTAGCTTGAGCCACCACTGATTTTATTAAATAAAATTACTTTTTTAAAAAAATAAATAAATAAATTGCTTCAAGATATCAGCCACAATGGTGGATAGCCAAGGGGGCATTTTCTTTTAAGTGAAAATAAATGAATAAATTAGATAAACTTGCAATTATGAGTTATTAATTCTTACAAGACTTCGTATTGACTGTTTTGGTAAAATATAAAAATAGAATAAAGTTTTTAATAAATACAGCCTTTTGAATTCGATGGTCAATTAAAGAGTCAATTAAGTCTTTATTTTATTAAATAAAATTATCCTTTTTCCAAAAAAAATAAAAATTAGATTGTTTCAAGATATCAACCTTAATGTGAATAGCCAAATGAAATGGATATTTTCTTTCAAGTGAAAAACACTTATGACTACTAGCTAAAAAAATAAGTTTGATCATCATATATATACAAACCATAAAGTTTCCCTTATTTTCATCGCCTAGCTTCAACATCAAGCTAGGATTTCTTGAATTCTCAAAAATACAAATAAAAAAAATATATCACTCCATACCAGCTTACCATATTCTAATCTAGTACTAAAATTTCCATCAGTGTTTGATTGGTTTTAATTTCGCACCATGGTATGTCTCTTCGGATTTCCTCACTTGTGTGGTTTGATTTAGTATAATTTTTTACACTCTTTGATTGTTATAAATTTGTTGTGTTTTCTTTCACGGGTAAGAGTTCCAATAAAACTTTGAAAAGGAAATTTTTTTTGATGTTTTTTCTTATATATTTTATTTACATAAATTATTAAAATACATGATAGTTAATTATAATTTGATAATTATTTTTTTTCAATTAGCAATATAATATTTTTTTTGTAATAATTCATATAGATTATAGTTTGAAAAACTTTTTCAATTGAGTCAATTGTTGCACAAGTAGTCAGAATTATTCTAGTAGTAGAAATATTTAAAAATAGAATTGAAACTTCATTTAATTGAGTATACCAATTAGAGTATCATTTTTACTTGTATATATAAGATCAATTTTTCGATTTATATGTATATACCAAGTGATGAACCCCCTAAACATAAGCTAAGGGCTTGGTTCAGTGGTAAAGAGGGTTCAAGAATTCGCAAGATTAGTGCTGGGTCGTGGGTTCTAGACTCCAAGTAACAACATTTTTTTCCCCATAGTTTCAATTGATTTTCATTTTTATTTTCTAAATAAATGAAAAATCTATTTTATTTGAAATCCTATTGGGATTCATAATATTTTATTAGATAATAAATTTCTTTTCTATTTTTATAAAATTAAGTAAAACTTGTAACGTTTTTTAAGTTTTCATAATTAAAATTAAAATTACATTCTCTCATATCCATTTTAAGTCAAACATTTAATTTATATTTGAGCAAGGAATAATAAAATTACAAGTAAGATTAAATAAATAAGAGTAATCATTTAAAATTTATAAATAAATACGATTATAGCGATATTTTTCAATCTTGATAATTATTTTCTCGACACGAATTTTATTGCTACAATATGATCAGATTCAGAAGTATTCCTTAGTTAGTTTCAAAAACTGAATAACGTTTATATACAACAATGACAGAGACAAGACCCATAATTATAATTTTAAAAAATACATTCTCTCAAACTTATTTTAATGTTATGTCAAACATATACTTACTCGATTTTATTGTTTGTGTTGAGGTAGAGTTGAATTTTTTTTAGTTGCTTATATCCGATCCGACCTATTTATATTTGACCCGGCCCGCTCGCCCCGCATATATGGATACTATTAGTGTGCTTACTTATCTTTTTGAACCCCTCGATGGAAATTCTACCTCCACCACTGAGCTCGAGTATTGAGACCTTTAGAATGTGTTTTTACCATTCACTTTATTATTATCTCTCTATATATATATTATTAGGTCAACATCCTCTTTTATTTTTATACTCCCTAGAATACCCTTAAGAATGCATTGCATCGATAAAGGGGGTATTTTTTCGAAAAATTGATATAGATAGTTGCTAACCAAAATAAATACAAATATTCTATCAGTCTAAAAATAAGTGTTATTCTAGGAAAAAATATGTTTATTAATAAATACATGTATAATTTACTAAATTAGTTTATTTAATAATATTTTAAATTTTTAAGATGATACTTATTTTGGACAAAATAACTTTTCTTTGTTGGTGAAATAACACTTATTTTGAGATGGAATAGTAATTGATATTTTATTTGCATATTTAATTAGGTAATTATTTTGAGGGATCAAATTAGGATTGAATATAAAATATCGAAAATTGAATTATCGAATCGAATTGAAATTTTTGATAATTTAGTATGGTATTCGGAGTAAAATTTTAGAATTATGATATTCGTGAGAAAAATTTTAGAATTATGATATCCGGGTTTGAATTTGGTATGAGACATTAGCACCAAATGGTATTCGACATTTCCCTAATACCAAATTATTTACTTAATGAAAGTCATATGTCAACATATTCATTACTAATTAGTTTAAGTCCAAAGAGAAAGTTAAAGAATAAGCATAAACAATCCAAACACATATGTCTTTTAGTTCTATCAATTTTTATTTTTTTTATGTTTTTTTACTTGTTGATTTTCTATTATATTGTGTTTCCGCATTAAAAAAAATAGAAATGATAGGAGAAGTAGTATTAACTTTGTAATACAATCGGCTATGACTTCAATACGGTATTAGCGAATACTGTATCAAATCAAAGTTCAATTTACCATTTACTCAATTACCGAACCGAAATGTAAAAATTTGTTATTTGATACTCTCTCTTTTTCATTTTATGTAAGGTCGTTTGATTCGGCACAAAATCTAAGAAAGAAAAACTTTTAAAACTTGTGATCTAAAATGAAGGATATAAATTTAGGAAACCCAAACATAATAACGAACATATTTATGTGAGAGGAGTATCTATTTTTAACTATCAATTACCAAACTCGAAATTTGAGAAACCCGATCGCCCACTCCTAGATCAAATATACATTAAAAACCCTATGAAACAATTGTCCTAATTCACCCTTTTGTCACCCTGCTTCCAATGCCACTTTTAGGGGTTTAGCGGAAGAACGATGAAATTGATTTTTCATTCCAAAAAATTGTTACCATATTCTAATATACATTAATATATACAGCTGCGAGGTGCATAATGTTCTGATTTTTTCTCAATTCTCATGCAGTTGTTTCTGGGTCCTCACATTTTTTGTTTCCGCCATGGTATGTTCATATATGTTTTCTCATTCCTCCTGTTCGCCTTAGTATTAATTCTCATTGATTTTTTTTTTATTTATCACAAGTTATAATTTTCTCTGTTGACTGTCATTGTGTTTTTTCAATGTAGTAGTATTTCTTATTTTAGAAATGTGTTGTTCGAGTTAGCTTGTGTGCACCTGGAAACAAAAGATACTGTTTGATGTTGTATGTATGGTGTAATTTTCTTTGATGAAGGGGATTTGGATTGCGGTGCCCGTACCTGCTATCTCTACCACCAACACAAGTTTTGAGTAACTATCTCCTTCAAGGCTTGGGCAAATGAGAAGAAATCACGTGGTGTTTTTGTATCCCTTTGGGGTTTGAACATTAGACTCATTGTTCTCAATCCCAATATGGTGGATATATCTTTTACTTGTTTTAGAACCATGGTGTTCGGAAATAACCTTTCTACATTTAAAGGGTGGGGGCACCACCCTTCCTATACTCCACTTGTGGGATTACTAAGATTTATTTCACAAGTTCTTGCTACCAATGGCGTAGCGAGGATTTTCAAGATTCAAAGTATTGTGAAGTAGTCATAGGAAGAAGTCCTACATCCAGTGGTTTGGGCTTGAGACTTCCACGTTGGAGGTTTCATGTTCGAAACCCCTTGCCAGCGAAAGCAAGGGGTTTGCCTTCTGGGTTGAGCTCATCGCATCAGGTTTGCCTAGTGCAGGTTACCTTTCCTATGTGGTTTGCGAGCTATCGCATATGAGCGAGGGTTTTACCACATGCGCACCCAAAGGGTAACAACTGCAAGTTTCCCCTTGTCATTAAAAAAAAGTCCTATGGAAATTTAATATCTAGTATATCCACAAAAAGATATTTTAATCTTGTATATATAGTGTAATTTTCTTTCATTAAGGAGATTCGGATTACGGTACCTAGCTCTGCCCATGCTTGCTATCTCTACCAACACAAGTACCGAGTAACTATCTCCGCCAAGGCTTGGGCAGATGAGAAGAAATCATCTGTGTGTTTTTGTATCCATTGGGGTTTGAACGTTAGACCTCATAGTTCTTAATCCCTTTTATTGACCACTAGGCCACAATTTTGGGTGAAATATGGTGGGTATATTTATTGATCACCTCTTTTGGCGTTCATGGATGTATTTAGTTTTATACAACAAGGTCCACCATAGAGAGGATAAATTTGTATCTATTCAGTCTCCATTGACAGCACAGCTCTGAAAGAACTTTTTACTTGTGGATTTGTTGTTTCGCCATGTTCTCTTTGTTACGACGGAGCTATCAGATTTACTTTGCTTGTTATAGTTTGTGGATTGTGAAATTATTTGGGCATAATAAGCAATTTCATGTGTTGATGTGGTATTATTGTGTATGTATTCTTTTACTTAAACAGCATTAACCTGTTTATAATTGCATAAAATCCAACATAACACAAACTTGGCATTATTTGTATATTGTTTTGCACATGGCTGCATTTTTAATTATTATTTTGCCATGTTGTGCAGGTGATAATATGTCTACAGTGTGGTGACAAAGGATTCTCTAACGCATTTGTTTTTTGTGTAAAATGTCTTGAAGTTGCTGTACATCGGTAAGTTAGATTGTTACCAAACGTCATTTTTAAAGTTCAGTCATTTACCGTCTCTTATTAGCTTTTGTTTTTCATTTTTGCTCTTGATTTCTGCCCTCCTATTTTGCATGAACGTGCAAAGAATTGCCTTATTACTAGCAGGAACATATATATTAGTTGATGATGGAACTAAGATGAGTTCCTGTGTGATCATCAGAACATGTTCTTGGTATTTATCAACTGTAATCATGAAAGAAAGTATTTAAGACCTTTCTGTAAATCCTGTTTTGGTTTGGACTAGCGATATGCGTATAGTTCTACTGTTCCGACAAAGGTTAAGTCAAGATGAACATTTCAGTAGGCAGATGTTTTTTTGGAATCATATCGTCTATAGCAATGTTTTTGACAGTGAGAAGTGCAAAAGAAGGACAAGGAAAAGAAAAGCTTAAGCAATGTTTCAGCAGGCAGAAGTTTAATCCTGACTTCACTGATGAGATTGGTTTTTTCATCTTTTGCCACAAAAAGAAAAGCTAAATCTGATAAAACTGGCACCCAAGGGTGTGGCCTAGTGGTCAATGAAGTGGTTGAGAGTCATGAGGTCTTAAGTTCAAATCCCAGCGGAGACAAAAAATACTAGGTGATTCTTCCCATATGTCCTAGCTTTGGTGGACTGAGTTACCTGGTACATGTTGCTGGGAGGTGGCAAATGTCCCATGGAATTAGTCGAGGTGCCCAAAAGCTAACCTGAACACCACGGCCGTAAAAAAAAATCTGATATAACTGTTTGCACCAGAAACAAAAAAGGCTAATGCAATTCAATATGATCTTCTGTACTGCATTGCTGTTGTCTAAGGAAAAAACCTTTGGGAGAACCATTGATAAGGATTGAGAATTTTGAGTGTTGAAATACAGTATCTTATCTAGTTAATCGCTTAATCCATTTTCCTCCAAAACTCATGCATGAGAGCAACTTCAGCAAGGATTCCCAATTGACATGATTATAGGCCTTTCCAATGTCTAGCTTCTGGAATCACCTTCTCCATTGGCAATTAGGACATCCATTATTTTGGCATTCTTCAATGAAAGCCATATGTTGAACATCCACCAGCTTACGAATGACCCTTTTCAACCTTTCTATTAGAACCTTTGGTAGTAGCTTGTACATACTTCCTATAAGGCTTATAGGTTTAAGTTCTCTTAAATCCTTGGCTCTGTCTTCTTAGGAATCAAAGCTATGTAAGTTGTGTTGAATTTTTTCTCAATAACTCCATGAGAATGGAAATTCTTGAAAGTTTTTATGTTGTCCTGCTTCAGTACTTCCCAACATTTGATGAAAAAACTCTTTGTGTAGCCATCTAGACATGTATACTCCTCTTGCTCATCAAAATCCCTGTGTAGAGCTTCTTTTTCAACTTCAGTGATGACTGGGCAAATGATAAAATTGCATGATGGTCTCCGGTCCCGAGTCTCAGAGTAAAGCTTCCTATAAAAATCAAATATTCCCCCCTTAATTCCAACTGGATCTTCCACTTGTTCATCTTGAATTACTAGTTGGTCTATATTACTATTTCTCTTGTGATCATTTGCCACTTTACGAAAGAAGTTGGTATTCTTGTCCCCTCCTTGAGCCCATAAGGCTCTGGGTCTTTGTCTCCGTGAAACTTCTTCATTTTTGATGTATTCTCCATGTTCCATCAGAAGAGCCTTCAGTAGTGATTCCGCTTCTGTCGGAATTTTGTTCTCCTGTACAACATCCAGATTAGCCAGTTGACTCAGAACCTTCTATAAAATCAGAATATTCCTCCATAGCTGGAGTTCTTCTCTTGCAATTTCATTGTTCGGAAGGAAACTTTGTCACATTAAAATCTCCAGAAACAGCCCATTGCCCTTCCAACAGTCCCGTAACAACTCCTGTTTCCTCCCACTCATTTTCCCTTTCCAGATTACAATTTGGGGCATATACTCCCGTTACATGGCACTCAAAAGTCTTGAAGAAGTGCGACAAACTTGCAAGTAAGACTATATAATCCAATTTCCAAAGTCTCCCCTCTCCATGCTATATCATCCCACAACATCAGAATTCTCCCTCTAGTGCCACTTGCTTCTAGGCAGGAAAAGTTCACCCATCTCCCTCCCTGTAACTCTTTGACAATCTCTTTGGCATCCCCCTCCAACTTAGACTCCTGAAGACAATGATATCAGCCTTTCAGTTGTACATAAGGCTCTTCAGAATTCTTATTTTAACCCTATTGTTTAATCCCCTTACATTCCATGTCACCAATTTGAGTTTCACTGTAAAAGGTTGCCATCTTTTCCCCGAACTCTCCTCCCATCACTTTTGATCCTAACATCAAAATAGGTGAGCCCCTTGAGTTCATGTGTCCCTTTGTATCTAGGCCTCTTTAAAGATGCCACATCTCCGGGAGCCTTGCCTGTCTGCAGCTATCTATTTGCATCAGTAGTTCCCATGCTTCTTCCTCATGCTCCTGGAAGTCGACCCTGAGAATTTTACCAAGAAGTTGAGTTTCATGGTTGTCATTAAATACTGATAATGGTTTTAGGTTAACCTTTACATGTCTTTCTTTAGTTTGTTAATATTCCATGTTTTAATCTTTTCAGCTACTGCCTTGATAAAGTTCCCAGTACATTTGATGAATTTGTCTATTGGGTCTGTGATGATTGTGAGGTGAAGGTGCCAAATGAACTCACTATCATGAATTCTGTTGGCGTCTTACCTGAAAATTGCACTAGTTCAAGACATCTTAAAGCAAGTTCTGAAGCAAAACTTGATATTCCTCCATCGATTGCTGAGGTAGATTTAACGGTGGTTCAAAATAAGTCTTCCGAGGAAGATGTTGAGAAACATCCTAGAATTGATTTGGTAGAGCATAGTCACTTAGATAAGAAGTCTAATCCTACGTCTCTGATAGATAAGAAAAACTGTATTCATGCTGTCGTGGAACAAGCACAACCTGTTCTTGATCCTATTTGGAGGTGAGGAGATATCTCACAGATTATTCACTTGGGTGATAATTCATCAATATTGACCTGTCGTATTGTGAATGAAAATGTCCGTTTTCTTGCACTTTTTTCTGGCAGGGGTAGTTTTAACATATGGAACAAAGAGTATAAGACATTTGATGGACTTGTTGCTCACCTATCAGTCAAAGCATGCCAAAAGGTTTTTGAAGAAACGAAGTTATTTTCACTTTTGCTTCACTTGGAAATGCTTCCGAAATCTGATATATGGCCTAAGAGTTTCAATACATTAGAGCCTAGAGATGATAACATTGCATTGTATTTCTTTCCTTCGGATGCAAGGTAATTACTTTATATTTTCACCATTTTACACATAGTTTTCGTCATATTCGCTTTGTTGACATTTTATTTTTCTCAGTACAGATACGAGCAGGATTTTGATCATTTGATTGAGGAAATGATTGGTGAAGAACTTGCTCTCCGAGCAGTTATGACAAATGCAGAGCTGTTGGTTTTCACATCCACAGAACTTCCCCTGCATAACTGGAGTAAGTTTTCACTCGATGATACACCAAAGCTTAGATCTTGATTTCATTGTTAAGTTGTTTGATGAAATTGGTTGGCAGGATTCCAACACAAACACTACTTATGGGGCGTTTTTAGAGCGAAGCAGGAATCTAGTAGCTGTCAAATGGTATCGAACAGGGTTAAATCTGTGATACTTCAAACTCCTGGGAATGTTTTGGCTGCCGGAGATCATATAAACCTTGTGAAACTCAAAACTTCGCGTGCTGAGAGTCCTATTAGCACTTTAAGCAATAACGTAAGCTTTGGGTCTGGCACTTCCTGAAGCATCTGCCCTCTTCTTTTCATGTTGAGCTTCTCAATATGAAGGCTGTTGGTCAATAACCTGGTGGAAAAAACGACAAAGCTGGTCTAATGGTAAGAGCGCATCACATGACGTGACATGATGTGAGAGTTTAGGCACATATGACTGGCTAAGTGAATAAGGGATGAATCCAATATCCACCAGATTTCGGATCTTTGTGCTGCTGGTTCTCAGAGATTTCTCGGTTATTAACAAATAAAAACCGAGTTTTTTCTTCAGTTGAAGAACCTGATGTCCTGTGAAATGCTAACCATTTGTAATATGTCATCTGTTTAGCTGTACATGGTAGATAAAGGGTGGTTGTTTTGGAAACCGAGCTTTGCTCCCATAGTGACTCGAACAACTTGGAGGTGAAGGTGTATATCATCTTAGAATTAAACTCCTTTTATCTATTTCGGATTATAGGGACAAGGTTTGATTATGTATAATTTATATGGATATTAGCACTTTTGGTCTCAATTATTGGCAAATTCTTATTTTGGTCATGTCACACCCCGAGCCTACACCCTGGGCGGGACCGGCACCCGGAGACCATTTCTGGCCCCAAGCGAACCCTTGGCCTGGCTTTCTTAACTCAGCGGAAACCTAACCCAACATAATAACTCAATGCAATGCAATATTACAAAACAACTTAACTTATAANCATCTTAGAAACTCCTCTTATCTATTTCGGATTATAGGGACGAGGTTTAATTATGTATAATTTATATGGATATTAGCACTTTTGGTCTCAATTATTGGTAAATTTTGGTCATTATTGAGATGATGACTAATGGCATTTAATCTTTTTTTTTTTTTGAGAATGGTAAACTTTATGTCTATATATCCACAGGTGTAGAACAAAGTGTAGTCCCCCATCACAAAATTCTCTTTACAAAATCCTAATAATTCTAATTACAACCAGTCAATTACATTAAAAACATTTCCAGTGTTGTCTATAGCTACTTGCACAAAAAATAGTAAAGGCCTAAGCAGTCTATCTTGATCTTCTGTATGTTGCTCTTTTTGCCTTCAAAATGTCTCTGATTTCTCTCCTTCCATATGGTCCACCAGATACATGCGGGAACCATCTTCCATCTCTCCTCCTTTCTTCCTGCATTTCCATCATTGTTCCAACTTTTTAGCACTTCTTTGATTCTCCCAGGTGGGTGAACCCACCTGATCTTCCTCTTGTGTAAGAACATCTGCCACAATTGGTCTGTTCATTTACAACAGCATCTTGGGCCTGACATAAGTTGTAAAGTTCATGAGAAATTTGATTCAGAGGTCATTGCCCACACCATACATCCTTCCAGAAAGCCACCTTCTCTCCATTTCCAACCTTGCAACTTGTTCTTGTTGAAACTAGTTGCCATAGCTTCCTGATGGATCTCCATACACTACAATTATAAGGAGTTGTCACCTCCTGTGTCATCCATCTATCTTGCATGCCATATTTTGACCTGATCACTTTTTTCCATAGAGCTTCTTCTGGAGATGCAAACCTTCATAACCACTTCATCATTAGACTCTTATTATGTCTGTCTAGCGTCCTAATGTTTAAGTCCCATCCTTTCTTGCTTTCCAGTAGCTCCTCCCATTTCACTAGATGATATTTCTTCTTGTCTTCACTTTCTTTCCATATGAAGTTTCTCCTAACAACATCCAGTCTATCAGTAACACTGGCTGGGATAGGAAAGAGTGACATCATATATGAAGGGATAGAGTCCATTACACTGCTTACCAAAGTGAGTCTACCACCTGTGGATATGTATTGGCTTTTTCCAATTTGCTAATCTATTTTCACTTCTCTCTATCACACCACTCCATATGTTCTTGGACTTGCTCTTAGCTCTTAAAGGCATTACCAGATATGTGGTTGGGAGTTCATCCATTTTCCCCCTAACTTTTCTGCCAGATATTCAATGTTTGGCACTGTATTAACTGGGTATATGAAACTCTTACCCCAATTTTTATGCAAACCAGAAACTGCTTTAAAGATGTTGAAAATAACTCTGAGAATTAACATTTGTTTCCTTGTGGCACCACAAAACACTAGAGTGTCATCTGCATATTGCAAATGTGTTACATGTTATATATCTATCTTGAGAAACTGACAGAAATTATGATATAATTAACGGTGCACCCATAAAAAGCATAAAAGTGTCATTGTATTGTTGGTAGAAGTTAGAGGATCCACTTGTGAGATCCGGGTTCGAATCCAGTTAAAGTGTTTATTTCATTGTTTTTATTTTAAGTTTATCTTAGAGCTCTAGTATAAATTTTCTTAACTGCGTAAGTTTCCCATAAAAAACTATATTTATTTAAAGCTTTATTCGATTTTTATATTTACCAAAACAGTCAATGTTGAAGTCTTTTAAGAAATTATAACTCATAATTGCAATTTTATCTAATATAAAATACATTTATCAGGGTAAGTCTTAATCTACTATATCATACTCTTATAACTTTGAAAAAATTACTGAAATACACGTCTGATGTTTCCCTTATTTCCAATATCCTCTTCTATTTTTAAAAACCTCTAAAATCCCTTATTTCTTTAATGTATCCGAGCTACATATTAATGCATTCAAGCCAGAATTTAATGTACATGAGTTACATATTATGTATCCGGTTTCTTTTATAATGTATCCGAGCTAGTTTTTAATGTATCCAGTTTATGTTATAATGTATCCGAGATACTCTTTAATGTATCCGAGGTACATATTATGTATTTGGTTTGTGTTACTTTTTAAGGAATTAGTGTAATTACAAACTAAAGAGGGATATATTGTAATTTCATATTGAAACTATGTGATTCCTAAAATTTACCCTATAAACTTTTGTGTCTTTGTATGACACGATTTCACTAAATTTCGCATTTCAGTTTTAAGTTTTAAAACTTATTTATTTGTAGTACTCTCACAAGTAGTTTGGTTTAGAGACAAGTTTTGCAAAGATTAGAATTATGAAAAATTGTAATTTGCGAATTAAATAATGTAATTATATAGTGTAAATGAATATTTAGTTTGATATATGTATATGTTATAATATATTTGTTTAATTTTTAACTTTTGAGTAAGGGAGGAAGGTTGCGGTAGCCGGTAAGTCGACAACCAACGTAAAACTTGTCAATTCATGATGAATCTTTATAACATATAAATCGTTCGAACATGCTCACCTAGTTGATATATGTGTTTAAATAACAAAAATGAAAATTCACTTAACTAACCTCAACTTATTTGAGACTGAATTGTAATTATTGTTATTGTTGTAATACTATTACAAACTTTAATTTTGTCATTTCAACATTTACTTAACACATATATTAGCCATAAAATAAAAAAAAATAAAAAAAAGGTTCCATTGAGCTTCTCATAGAAGTATAATAATCGCCCACTTCCTAGGACTTGTGTATAAAAATACTTCATCGAGTTTCTCATAGAAATACAAACGTATCGCCCATTTCCTACGGGCTACAATCTGACTTTTGTATAAAAATAATCAAATATACCTCTAAACTTTATGAAAAAGGTCAAATATACCCTTGAATTTTATGAAAAAGATCAAATATATCTATTGATTTTTTTGTGACATTTTTGACCCTATACCCTTGTTAATTTAAATCCCCAAAAATTCAACATTAAGGTCCTTGCAATTGAAGTGTTCTTCAAGACATCAAAAACTCAGTCTCTCTTTCATTAGCAAAAGCATTCTGCAAAAAACTTCGATTTGTTTCTCCAAATCACTCTCCAATGTCGGTAAGTTCTTCTTCTTCTTCCTTCGTTCTATGAACTGCACAGTTTTTTTTTTTCCTTTTTATGCTTAGTACAGTTGTAAAACCTAGTTCTTTTCGTAGATCGAATTTGAAATCTGATTAAATAGTGTATTTTTTTTTCATTTTTTGGTAATTTTTATGAACAGATCTTTGAGTATAATGGAAGTGCTTTGGTTGCGATGGTTGGGAAAAACTGTTTTGCTATTGCGAGTGATAGGCGTTTTGGAGTACAGCTGCAGACAATCGCTACTGATTTCCAGAGGATTTATAAAATACATGAGAAGCTTTTTATTGGACTTTCTGGCTTGGCTACTGATACTCAAACACTGTAATTTCTAATTTTTTTTATTTCTGTTTTTACTGTTTTTTGCTAGCTAAAGATTACTACGAGCATGTAAGGGTGTGAGTTAGTAGTCAATGAAGTGGGGGTGAGAATCATGAGTTTTCAGGTTTGAATCCTAGCAGAAATAAAAAAATACTAGGTCATTTCTTCCCATATGTCCTAGGTTTTGGTGGTCAGAGTTATTAGTACCTCGTGCGGGCCGGAGGTGGAAGGTATCTTTTGGAATTAGTTGAGGTGCACCCAAGCTGGTTTGGATACCACAATTATAAAAAAAAGTTAGATAGGACACAATGAAAGAAAAAGATCAATATAGGTGATATGTGCAAGTTCTAGACTTATTAAAGAACTTCTAATATTATTATTTTTATCATTATTGTATATATTTAACTTATTTGGCACTGAGGCGTAGTAGTTGTAGTTATTATCAGTACTATTTTTGCTGCCTCCCCATTGTGTTGGGTGTTGTAAGCCTTTATTTTTTTAGAAATTACCATCATTTATTAAAGGACCTATTTCTTTATTTTTGAAAGATTTATAGAGCACATTAATTAGAGAAGTATATTGGAGTAGAAATTTAATATTTTGAGTGAGAGTTTGGAGTTAGTGATTACTGACAAAGAGGAAGGCTTCCTGTGGGTTGGATGTGTGGGTAGTGGACAATAAAGGGTGAAATTGGTGTTTTACTTATTTATTTGCTGATGCATTCTTGTTGATTATGTATAGGGAGAGGGTGTATTACAATCTGTGTATTAATAGTTTGATTTGTTTGGATTATGCATACTGATATGGGCTCTTGGTAATGGTTTCTTCAGGCATCAACGCCTCATGTTCCGTCACAAGCTATATGAGCTTAGAGAAGATAGGGATATGAAGCCCGAGACCTTTGCCAGTCTTGTATCTGCTATGCTTTATGAGAAAAGGTTGGTAACTAGCATATGTTCATTGACAGTGTGTTAACGTTTACTTCCTGAAGATTACATGGTGTCAGTCATAATTGCATGTTCTTGAATATGAATAGCATTTTTGAAGATTTGATGAGATAGTTTTTAATTGAGTATTAAGTGTTTAAATGGCTGCCTTTAGAGTCAATTGGACTTTTAAGAACTTTTCTGTACTTGGTAAACTAGCAGAGATGTGTGCAAGTAGGCCCAGATATTTTTAAAAAAGAGAAGCTAATGTTTGGTGACTTGTTCCACAAGTCTTTTGAACCCAAAGTTCAAACCCTTAGTTTCAAGCTCCACACTAGCTAATGATCCGTTGGATCTTAGATTTAAGTTTACTTTAACTGATGAGTGGGCTGAGACATCGTTTTCCATTTAATAAACTAGATCTGAGGTTTCATTTATTAGATTAGAACAAAGAGAGGAGAATAGAGAGAAAATAGATGTGAAGAATGAGTAAAGAAAAATCAGAGGAGCGCAGAAAGGACTCTTTAGTGTGAAAATATTTCCTACATTGTATCCAAAGGTTACTCAAGTTAGGAGGATGTGCTCAGATATGGGTAGAAATCACATCAGATGACGTGTTCTTACTTCTAGTAAAAAAAAATCTAATTGCTTGCTATATCCCCCCCCCCCCCCC
>NC_064283.1:65362237-65382173 GCF_019186545.1 Solanum stenotomum | reverse complement strand
CCCCCCCCCCCCCCAAAGCCCCCATATGCAGACATGTTTTAGACATCATACATTGATTTTAGAGGTATGATCCATATGAAGTGGTTAATTAAATAATTAACACAAGCTCTCAAACTCTCTTTTCAAACATCTCCTGTTCGTATTTGAGCTAAAAAATAAATCAAGCTTAACCTTAGCATTTGGACTTAATGAACTAAACAAAAAATGCTCACTCCAAATAGCTGTTTAGTCGGACAAAACCTGTTAAATCCAGTCTGGGTTGTTGTTTTGTCATCCATGATCAATGCTTCATCAACTTGTTATAACTTCATTATCCATTTGGTTTTGTGTAGGTTTGGTCCATACTTGTGCCAGCCTGTAATTGCTGGATTAGGAGATGATGACAAGCCTTTTATTTGCACAATGGACTCTATTGGAGCAAAGTATGTTGCGTTTCTTTCTACTGCTAAAATTTGGGGACTTGTGTACTCTGCCAGGGTCTCCATGGCAACTTATAGTATTGCTACTTATTAGATGTAATGCTTGTTGTGCAGGGAGCTCGCAAAAGATTTTGTTGTTTCTGGTACTGCATCTGAATCACTTTACGGTGCCTGTGAGGCCATGTACAAGCCCGACATGGTTTGTACTGCTCTTGCTTTATGTTTTGCCATATAATTAGATAATCTGTCTCTAGCTTGAATGCCATGCATCACATGTCCATTTTTTTGTTATGTAATGGGAATAATCTTCCTAGAGTTGCTGAAGTGCTGCTTTTATTTGATGCTTCAGCTGGCAGTTGGTGATATATGTTTGGAGACAACATCATGGAGTCTCATAGTCACTGTTCTCTGTTTTGATTTATTAAAACCAGCAGATTTGACAAATTGATTTTCTTTAAGCAGACACTGCTTGATGGGTGAAAAATCTGACATTAGTTATTTCCCAAGGGGGGCAGAGTGTGATAACAATAGATAATATGAGGTAGAGGAGGGTGGTGGTGGTGGTGAGTTAGTATTGTTTGTACAAGGAAAAGTTGAACACATCACATCTTATTATATCGTCGGTTCACAACACAATTGTGGATGTTGCACTTTTTTAATTGACGACTTTAATGATACTGAGGAGAGGATAGAGATTATCATCTCTTAAGAACAGAGGATTGGCTAGGAGAACATGGCAACATGGGAAGTATACCACTATGTATTTTTTGGACTATCCAGAACGAGAGTATATGAAGCCGTAATAATGTAAAGAAGTATTTTAAAATATTTCTATCACATTCTTTTAGTTGTAGGCAGAGGATACCATTGTGTACAGATGATTGGAATAGCCAGATGTGCTATGGGTGTATTGGGTGGTTGGGCCATTTGAGTCACTCGCCTTGAAAATTATTTTGACACCATCTTTGTGTGATATCACCGAAATGATTTTTGACTAATCAAACAAATGAATAAGATGGGTTTTATTCATGTTAATTGTAAGACAGGTATTTAAGTTTCTCTCGACGTTCAGAACCTTCCATTCCAGATTTTTTTTGAAATTGAATTTCCATTCCAATATTGCATGTACATGCTTCAGAATTTTACTCTGTTACTTCTTTGCAATGCTTCTGTTGTTTGTCATGCATTTATTTCTTAATTTTATTGACTTTATGGTTTCTTATTGTATGCTAACATTTCAGGGACCGGAAGAATTGTTTGAGACCATCTCTCAAGCACTGTTGTCATCTGTAGACCGTGACTGTTTAAGTGGTTGGGGAGGACATGTTTATGTTGTGTAAGTATTGAGATGCTTTCATATGCCTATTTTCTTGATCATCTCTTTTTAGTAAGTGTCTACTGGAGTCTAATTGAAAACAAATTATCCACCATCTATTATGTTCAAGATGGTGGTCTTTAAGGCAACAACAAACCGTGTGTGCCCAACATGTTTGGAGGGTTAGGTAATTCTAGAAAAACGCCCTCCTAAAAGAGAAATTAGAAGAGCCTGAAGTACAGAGAAGATATGGCATTGTTAGGCATGGTGAAGTGGTTAAGTTGGATTGGTGAAGGGATCGGGTTTCCAATGTTGGAGATATGGGTTCTTGCTTGGGGCTTGGGGAACGAGAGGAACTGGGTTTAGGAAGACGATAATGTCTTTAAGGCCTTGGCAGAGTGGAGGGGCTTGACAAACTATGTTTCTCGGATCCTCCAGAAATACCGTTGAGCTTGTACCATAACCTCCAAATATGAATAACTTTCGGGGGATTTGTCGGTCCCGGCGGCATTTTTAAGGATCTGAACAACATTGCTGCTAGAAGGGTGGTTGGTTGGAGAAAATGGTGGTTACATGTCGTAGTTAATGCATGTTGAGGTTCTCCCCAAACCCCAATCACATGTTGTGGTTGGTTGGTTGGAGTTTTCCGTTTCCTTTTCTATTTATCGATCCTTGGTGGGGGTGGGATGGGGATCATGACATATTTCATGAAATCATACTCCCTCCGTCCCATTTTATGTGGCACCATTTCCTTTTGGTCAGTCTCAAAAAGAATGTCATATTTCCTTATATGGTAAGTATTTAAAGTTATAATTCCTCTTTTACCCTTGTTAGTCCCACTTAATCATACATTTATGAGGAGAGAGAAAAGTGAGTCTACTTTTTAATATGACTATTTTTGGAAGGGGCAATTTGGTAAACATTTCAAAGTCTTCATTTATTTCTTAAACTTCGTGCCCGATCAAATGTTGCCACATAAAATGGGACGGAGGGAGTATTAGTTTAAAGTGAGTTGTTTATGTTGTTTTGGTACCCCAATCTTTTTTATTCCAATCTATGTATGTATTGTTGCAGGACACCAACTGAAGTGACAGAGAGGATCTTGAAGGGAAGGATGGACTAAACACTTGTGGGGTGCTATACTAGTTCACTATTGCATTTCACTGGGATGACATTTCACTTGTTTTGATGAATACTCAACATTTCATATTTGATGTTATCGTATCAACTTCTCTCCAAGATTGTTATTTAATAGATTCAGTTGTCTGTCAGTAATGAATGTTAACGCTCTAGTTAGTTTACAATCCTCTATTTGAGCATCCCAACAAATTTCTGCCACAACTTATCTGTCACACACTAGACAATCTTGTCATTAGGCTATACAAATGCCAAGATTTTCCAAAATGCGCCTTTGTATGGTTACAGTGTATTGCGGTGACACTGTAGCCAACTTGATTGAGGAAGAGATGATTAACTTTGACATTGTTATATGGGTATGGATTGGCTATTGTCTTCGTGTCTTGCTAAGCTATGCTCGATTGTCGTGCCAAGATCGTGAGATTTCATTTTTTACCATATAGTTTTTGCCTATGTAGTGTTTTGGTTATCTTCTCCGTTGGAACTAAGTCATGCTTTGAGAAGATACTCAGAATCCTTGAATGTATCAAATGGTCTTAGTAAAAGGGAGACAAATTATATAGAAGATGAATCAATTTCTTTTGAGACTCCTTGTGGAATTGCAATATTGTAACCAAGGGAGACTTTGGAACAGATATTAATAGACAATCTTCAATTTCCTCTGCAGACCATAGAAATTTGGGTTGGTTCTTCCCAGGGCAAGAAGAACGCCTAGAAATTTCCATCGTCCCCATAGGTCATGTAATCAGTTCTCAACCTCTATGAGGCCGGGAAAGGTCTATATACACTCTATCCTTAGTAGACCCTGCTTGTGGGACTATACTGGGTTTAGCGTTGTTGTCATTAATCAGTTTTTGGCAAAACCTATGTCACGTTTAAATCAGCCAATATTGGTTGACTTGAGGCTTGACCAAAATGGTGTCAACATGATAATGTGATAGAGGTGTCTATTGCCAACTTGAGGGAAGAACAAAGTATCAGCGCGAGGTTCATGAGTCAATGTGTATAGAGTTACTACCTTTATGCATGGGAAGTTCCAATAAAACGGAACATTAGTAGCCAGTTGAGACTCTTTTGTCATACACACAGCTACACGCTACACATCAAGACGAATGTGAGGCTCGTATTAAAGATAAACAGGTTAGTACTATTAAGTAGAAGAATTACAACACAGGACCCCCAAAGAAAAAAACCTGGGGCATACCTTCAGTTTTGATCCCAGGACGAAGCCCAATGAGGGAAAAAAATGAGCTCATGTTGATTTAAGTTGAAGGAGCAATATCAAAGGAATGAAGAATCTGTTCCAACGTATTTCTTCTATCCGGATCAATAGGACTTTCTAACCCATCAGAGTGAGCAATGTTTAACAGATAGAGCTTGCCAGACGCCACAAATGCAGCAGAAAGTATCCTCTTCAACCCTCCCCTTGTGCTATCAACCTTGTACTCAAACTCATATACTTGAAGACCTCCTTCACCCGTTCTCTCCGATACTGAAACCACTTCAGCCTCCTTTGTACTTTCCTAAAAGTAAAAAAGACAGTACTATTAGTTGACAATAATCCTTAGAAGCAAACAATTTCAGTGGGATCTACAGTCTTTCACATCCTTCTATAAAGTCCAAATATAAAAATCTCACTTGCTGATAGGATTGTAGGATAGGGTAGAAGGTTAGTAGGTAGTGGAGGGTTGTTATTGCTTTTTGAGGGTTTAGGCTTGTTGGTGTACTAGCAGTATTATTCTTGCTTATGATATCTATCATCGTTTGTTGTTTAATGTGTTTCAACTATCACACTATTTAGTTGTTCTTGTTCCTTTCTTGTAGGCTTTACACCGCTTCCTTTGTTAGTTGCTATGTTTTCTACACTGTTTTCTTCTTCTTTGTACTTGGATTTGCTGCACTTGAGCCGAGGGTCTTTCGAAAAGAGTCTCTCTAGCTCCACAAGGTAGTGGTAAGGTCTGCGTCCACTCTACCCTCCCCAGACCCCATATGTTGCTGTTGTTACTTTCGGATATGATTCACCTCCTTTACCAACATAAAAGATATTACCAAGTAAATGGAGATAATGCAAAATATGTGAACAATAACCACTAGAATTTCAACCTTGTTAATACTCTTCCTCTTGCTAGTATAGCAGTTCCTTATTAGTAAATGTAGTTTCGGAACAGCAAGAAAACAGAAGAACAGCAAAAGTAAAAGGATTCTGACCTTGCGTTTTTCAGCCAGAATTAACTTATCTGCCACGAATTGTGGAGTTCCGAATTGACTAAGGGTTGTTATTTTTACAGGGATAACCACAACGCCCACATTGTTGGATCCCTTGTTTGCATCCTGAAACAGGGCAGTTGCCCCAGCTTTATCAACCTGAAGAACCCAATAATAGCATAATCAGTATCCAAAACCTCTTCATCTGGTACAACTCTGAGAGTGATTCTTTTCTTCTTCCAATTATGTGTGCGTGATAGAGTAAGGATTTGCCCAACATCAATCATGATAACAATTTTGGTCTAGGGTGGTAATCAACACTGATAAGCTATGTTGTTCGGACTCTAAAAAATGTCAAAGGTTGCGTGTCAGATTCTCCAAAAGTAGTGTATTTTTGGAAAGTAGCTGAGTATGTTTGGCAAACCAATTTGAAAATCATCTTTTGTCAATATTAGAATCATCAATTTGTGCTTGATTGATGTCCCAAAGTGCTTCGAAAACTCAACTTTTTCAGCCTAAAACACCTTTCCCCCTAAAATGGCCAAAAACCTAAACTTTTTAAAATATTACTCCCTTTGTCCCAATTTTTATCACTAGAATGCCACATTTCCATATTAATAACAATTTAACTTCAAAATGTTCATTTTAGCCTAAATGAAACGACTTTTAACCAAACTACGACTTACTTGAAACTACAAGCCTCAAAAGACTTCCTTTCTAAAACTCCCTATAACTCAAACTATCTCAAATAAATTGATAGGTAAGGAGTAAATAAAAAGAACACTTTTGACTTCAGGGAAGCTTGGACGAATAGCCTAAATATAGTTTACATTTACAATTAATCTAAGCAAAAAAAAAAAAAAACAGTATGTTTTGGTAGCTGATTAATTAGTGAAAGCTGTAAATACAATAAACAATTCTCGATTAATTTAGGGGTAAAATAAGGGCAAATCGAACCTTACTCCAAGAAGAGGGTTTGAGGAGAGTGAAACCTTCAACTGAATCCGTGTATCTTTCAAGCTCTAACACCTCACCAATGGCAATAGCGGAGCTTGAGAAAGGTATCGACAGTAACACCGTCAAAATTGATACATTCAGTGCTCGTCTCGTTGAATAAGTTGGAACCAATTCATTTGATGACAAAATTAAGGATCGGTTTCTCGTTTTCAACTGTAATGGGGTATTAATGGATATGCTCGTGAGGCGTTGAGAGAAGCCATTTTGAAGGGGACTTGAGCAAGATACTGAGCTAATGGTTGACATTGTGTGTTATAGTAATTGAGAGGAGATGAAAGGAAGTGTCATCTTATTTGTTCTGCCTTTGCCTTACCTGAACTGAACTGAGGTCCATTTGTTTTTATCAACATTAACACGTCTCAATCTGAATAAAATATGAAAATATTTTTTTTAATTTTTTGTTATTTATTGTCTTAATATTTATTTATTTTTTATATATAATCTAGCAAAATATTTTGAAGATGAGATAAAGGCAGGACTAGGGATTCTAGAGGGCGGAGTGGTGGGATAGTAAAGAAGTGGATTTTGAGGGTGTTGGATGAATCGGAAAAGAGATAACAAGCTTGGAATATTATTTATGCCGTTTGTTTTCCTATATATTTACGAACTATATAAAAATACTATAATTCATATAAAATATTGAGAAAGTATTTAAATGATAAAACAAATAGAGTAAATATTTATTTATCGATTCTATATTAATTGATCATTATCTTAAAAATAGCATATCATATTAGTTATCTTCTATCATACTAAATAAAAAAAACATTAATTCAATTTATTTTTTTTGAAAAGCACTCACATTCAAATCTAATGTTATAAGAATTGAGAAGTATAATTTGTGGGAGCTCTGTAAAAAGCTTTAAATAAAAAAACTATTACAACAAAAAAATAAAATTAAAAAATCAACGACATATATAAACTGAGAGGGAAAAAAAACCATTGCAAATTCCCCTTTTTCAGTTGTGAGCGGTGGAGAATTGTTCGACGTGGAAGACGATACGCTCGATGGCGGAACAGCAGAGAACCTAAAAATAGGGAAATTGAGAGTAAAAATCTGAAATTATAGTCCATTTCTATGGCCATGTCAATGTCACTGCGACTTTGTTGCAGACCTTCAATTTCTGTAAGTTTATAATAATCTAACAGTGAATAACCGGCAGCTATTATATCTAATTGTTAACTTTGTTGATGTTTTTATGCCGAATTGCTGTAAGTGTTAGATTTCTGAGATACATTTCTAGGCATATAGTGGGAAGTGTTCTCTCGATTTTCTTTCTTCTTCCTTTTTTTGTTTTGTTTTGTTTTGCTTTTGCTTTTGCTTGAAGAAGGATCTAATCATATGGCAGCCAAGGGTGTGACTTAGCGGTCAATAACGTTGGTTGGTTGAGCACCATGAGGTCTCAAGTTCAATTCCCAATAGAAACAAAAACATTACTTGTTATCTTTTAATCTAGAAGTCTTATTTCTAGCCTTGGTGGATAGAGGTGCGTGGTATTTGTTGTTGGTGGGAGGTGACAGGTATCCATGGAATTAGTCGAGTTGTGCAAATGTTGGTGGGAGGTGATAGGTATCCATGGAATTAGTCGAGTTGTGCAAATGTTGGTGGGAGGTGATAGGTATCCGTGGAATTAGTTGAGTTGTGCAGAAACTGGTCCGGACACTATGGTTATAAAAAAAAAAGGATCTAATCATATGCAATGACCAAATGAGCCGTGTATCTTTTAGTTTGATAACCATGGAGTTGGTGCCAGTTTGCTTGCACTTCGACTAATATCGAGTGTATTTGCTACCCCACACCAACAAATACTGAGTAACTCTGTCCATCAAGCTGTCCTTACCTAGTATTTTTGCATTGGTTGGGGTTAAATCTGACATCTCGTGATTCTCAACCTACTTCATTGATCATACTAGACCAATATATTTATACAAGGGGATTCAAAAAAGTTCTAGAATATCACAATTGGAAAATGGAATTGTGACTTAAAGCAAATTTTTGGACCTTCTTTATAATTACACAGGAATCTAATCATATGCTATGACTAAATAATCTTTTGAAGTGGCAGAGCTTTAGTTTGATAACCACTGAGTTTGGGTTAGGGTCCGTTTATGCGCGCACCTTGTCTAATTTCAGGTGTATTTGCTACCTCCCACCAACAAATATTGAGCAACTTTGTCCATCAAGGTTGTGCTTACCTAGTATTTTTGCATCAACTGGGGTTTAAATCTGACACCTCATGATTCTCAACCTACTTCATTGACCACTAGACTAATATATTTATTACAAGGGGATTCAAAAAAGTGCTAGAATATCACAATTGCAAATTGGAACTGCGACTTAAAGCAAATTTTTGAACTTTTTTATTACTACACGGGAATCTTCGGTTGAGATTCAACAGTTAACGCAACAATTACACCTCATAAATACAACAAAAAATAGTTCATTTTTGCCCAACTTGGACAGTATGATTTACGGTGAAGGGGATACAATTGAACCCCTTGCCTCCACTTAGCTCTGCAACTGTTCTTTTGGATATTAAAGTTATGGTGCCTTTTAACATATAGATTTTGGTGGTACCGATAACATTATAGTGATAACATGTAAATTGAATGGGCAGGGCTTCAAGAATAAAAGAGATTTGTTGGGCTTAGAATTGGCAGGTTAGTCTTTGTTCAGGAATATCAAGTTCCTAATATATGTACTTATAAGTTCTCTGGCTCCTGAGCAATTTATTTTCTTGTTTACAGCTTATCAATCAAGTAATCCAATGGGGAAATGGTTTAGTGGAGTGAAGAAGTTCATTCCCATTGAGGGATATGTTAAGTCTGTGAAAACAGCAGCACGAATATCATTTCCAAAGATCTCATCAGACTGTACAGATAAAGAACCTTCAAATTTTTTGAGTCACAAGAAGATGGTTCCTTATTCGGACCCGCCTAGCATGGAAGATGTGGAAAGTTTGTATGAATTCTTTGATAGAAGGTAGGAATTGTGCTCCTTTTTTTGTTTTGGATTAGAAAGGTCAGGAAAATACAGAAGCGGATGTTTAGCTACTTCTATTGTTCTGGAGAATACTTGGTTGTCCTTGGAAAAATTTGCTTGATTAGTCGCTTGCCGTTTTTCCTTTTGTGCTGCAATGGTCTAATTCTACAGTCTCATATAAGGAAATGTGAATTGTTTCATGTATTTCTACATATTCATTCCGAGGACCCTCTCTTTACTCTTTCCCATTTTCTCGGTAAGGCATTTTTGTTGTTTCTTTCTAATCATGCTGGAAGAAGAAATTATGAGCCAAGTCAGCTATTTCATCTGTTTATGTCTTCTTAAAATAGGTACAACAATGTTCATTATACATAGATTATGTAGTATTGAGAGATTTACAATCATGTGGCAACTAAATATAGGAAGGAAGGTCAAAATTACAGGGGAAAGCAGAACGAAAGGAGGGAAAGAAGGGCTGAGGTTATGTGAATTGTGAAATGTGTTTTACTACAAAAGAGAGTGCAACTGAAATAGCATTTCCTAAGCAGATAATCAAAGATATGGAATCTTGAAACTTATGACATCATTTACATCAAATCTCTCGATTTATTTCTTGCATTTGGTAGATTTGTAACAATAACAAGGCCATTGAGTCCGACCACACTTCTCTTTACTGCTATTAAGTTCAATATTTTGAAGTCATAAAATTCAAAAAAAGGAAGAGAGATATTATTTCAAAGTCATTTAGCTATATGTGGTTTAAGAGTCCAAGTAGCTAAAGTTTTTGTGATATAATTCACATAGTATAGATGTATTTTTATTTATTATCTGAATTTACTACTATGTGATAAGCCTACATGCAATTTTATCAGGCATTGTGTGTTTCTACTTTCTATATTACAAACTAGAACTTTAGTGGTGATTCATTTACTGATTCTTTAATTGTAGGTCAAATCGGGTGTCCCTTTAGCTGCACTTGAGTTATAAAATACTACTTTCTTTTGTGTTTTCTTCTAATATCAACTACACCATGACATCAATTACTGACGAGTTCTTTTCCATTGTTTTTTGTAGTACCAAGCTTGTTGTATTGACGGGAGCTGGCATGAGCACAGAGAGTGGAATTCCGGATTACAGAAGGTTGGTTTAAAACTAGATGAGCTTGCTCAACGTTCTCAACAGTCAACAGTTTGATCATTCTCTGAAGTTGATAATTTGAGTTACATTTCAAAAGGAAATACATTTTACTGCTAAGGGAAGAAGACGTTGTCAATAGTTAATTTCGCATCCTAGCTGAGTTACATTTCTAAAAAGGAAGACACATTTCTTATTAAAATCAGAAGGCTGTCAACATTTAGTTTTCCTGCTATTTGGTGCAGTTATAAACAAATTAAAAAATCTGACTTTTTTGGTGTTGAGCATTTATATAAATTGTATCAAGTGAGGATTAAATCTGAAAGTGCAGCAAGATGTCCTGTTCAATTCAATGCAGGACGGTACTGTGAAACCAAAGTTTCTTTGTAATGACTCTATTTTGAGCATTCCCTGCAGTTTTCGCCTTTTTCTATAGGGTGGTACGTCTGTGTTGTGTTTAAGAGTGGAGTTGGGGATTCAGTATTACAGCTTTGTGCTGCTTCTAGATTTTATTTTGGGGCCTGATATTTTCTGTATAAAGAAGTTAAGTGATATTTTTGACAAATGGTAATGCTTTTCCCTCTTCTCTTGGCAGCCCAAACGGAGCTTATAGTACGGGTTTCAAACCAATTACCCATCAGGTGATTTGAAGGCATGTGCTATGATTCTTGGTTCCATTGAAGTGTCATTATTCACTTATAAATACCATTTCTCGCATATCTAACAGTGGAAAAAAAATCTATCAGTCTACTATGGATTTAGTTCTGTTCATCTCTAGACCTATATATTTCTTTTAGACAATAAATCCTACATGAATTTGGTTTTGGTCATCTCCAGAATATATACATGATACAACAACTGTCCCAAATAAGTTGGGATTGGCTTATGAATACTCATGTTTCTCCATTTAAGCTCAATTCATGTCATCATCATACCAAAAAAAGATTTAAAAAATAAGTTAGACCTATTCCCAACTAGTAGATCTCACCTATATGGATCTTTTCCTTCTACTATGTCCTATCGTTAGCTAAGTGTGCTTTGAATCCCAGAAATTGTAGGTCTTTCGAGACAACTTCCTTATTGTGATTTCTCGTCCTCTTTAACACCTTCACTCACCATAGTTGCACTTGCACATTTATGCACCAGATGTACCGGTTGCAGCTGTAGGTCGATGCAGAACATGACCAAACCATCTCAGGGACCTTCTCCTGTTTTATCCTCAATGCATACTACTTGCACCTTCTGGCAAATTTGGTCATTTATTAATCTTATCTATCCTTCTGACTATCACATAATACCCTAGTAGCACTTCTCCATTTCAACCATTTAGTGTTAATTCCCAGAGTAATATCAAGATATGTAAACTGTTTGTACTTTGGCACCACCACCCCATGTAGTCTCACCTCAACTTTTCTCTTCTCATGCTGACTAAACTTGCATGCGTGTCAATTATACCACCAGTTATTTGCTACCTCTTGCCAGCACAGGTACCGACAGTATGTTGCTCAGACTCTCCATAAATGATGTCGCAGCCGTGTTGGATCCTTCAAAAATGTACTACTTCTGAAGGATCAGAAACGCACCCGTAGACATTTTTTGAAGAGTCCGAGCAACATACCCGTACCGTAACTCTGTCACTAATGCTTAGGCAGATAGGAAGTAATCACCTAGTGATTTTGCCTCTTTTGGGATTTGAATTGTCTCCCAAAGTTGCAATCCCACTTCATTTACTGCTAAACCACATTCTTAGGTGCTAGAAAAAGTTCTGCTTTCATTAAAATTTACAGAGTTAGCTTCTGTTTACTGCCTACATTCAAACTGTCTGATTTATATATCCAATTGTAGGAGTTTCTCCGATCAATCAAGGCTCGAAGGCGTTATTGGGCACGGAGCTATGCTGGATGGAGACGTTTCACTGCTGCTCAACCTAGTACAGGTCATATAGCTCTATCATCTCTTGAGAAAGCAGGCCATATAAGTTTTATGATTACACAGAATGTGGACAGGTAGTTGGCTCGTCTTTTCATTTTATCATTGATTTTATGAGCCTTTTGACACTAATTTGTTACTCTTCCTCTCAGGCTGCATCACCGAGCTGGCAGCAATCCACTTGAATTGCATGGGACTGTCTACATTGTTGCCTGTACAAATTGTGGTTTTTCTCTACCTCGAGATCTATTTCAAGATCAAGTGAAGGCTCATAATCCCAAGGTTATCTTTATTCAATTATTGTATTAATCTAGTAATGTGCATATAAGTCCATTCATTGCATTTGAAATCACTGCCTGATTATCGATTTGAGTTATGTTGATTTGACTTCATGAAAGATGACAGAGAAATCTATTTCAGCACTGTTCCACAAGGCACTAGTCTATATGTATGTCCAAGTCCTGTAGAACTATAAACACCGACAATGCTTTTCCTATACTTGTCTGGCAAAAAGAGGAGGGGCGTTTTGGTGCATAGAATGTTATTGATTCCATTGTCACCTTTACTTACGACAAAAATAAGGATTTCATTGTCACACAACCATCTGCCTTACCCTCGGGCATTGACGCATCAGTTCCTCCCCTATCCCAAACCTTCCCCCTTTGGCCTGCAATTCTGTACCTGTTGCAGCAATTGCTTTGCCTTTTCATCCATCATCATCTCATCTTAAAGAGTTCTGTATCTACATACAACTCTGTGTTACCTTGTTTATGCAGAAAACTGTCATTCATTGATATTGGACTGCAATAGGGTCTATTCAGTTTGTATGATAACACAGCATATGTTAATATTTGGATTAACAAATAATAAGTACTGGATTAGCTGCCTAACTACCATGTTCAGTTGTGACATTATATATGTCTTCTTGTGTATAGAAAGCATTGGTTTTCGATGGTTTGTTTGCCAACATTATTAGAATTTAACAGCTGGCCCTTGATTATGGTGTATGAGACATCATCTAAGGGGTATTACTATAGCCAACCCAAAATTGGAAAACTTGAATAACAAGATCATGTTTTCTTCTTGATCAACCTAATGTATTCACTGTTTTGTTCCGTTGGCATAAACTGAACTGGAAATATTATAGTACTGCAGTGGGCAGAAGCTATTGAAAGTTTGGACTATGACAGTCGATCAGACAAGAGCTTTGGAATGAAACAAAGACCTGATGGGGATATTGAGATTGATGAGAAATTCTGGGAAGAGGATTTCTACATTCCTGAATGTCAGAGCTGCCAAGGAGTTCTGAAACCTGACGTAAGTGATGAACTAGTTTATATAAACTTGGAGCAGCTTCTCTTTTTTCTTTCTTTATGTTTTTTCGTTTCCTAGAGGTTAAAATTGGTCTAGGAGGCTTTTCATGAAGAATGATTAATAGCAAATGCAAGAAATTTCCCAAGTTGAGTAAGATGATTTCTTTGTTATCACGAATATGTCAAAGAGTAATCTTGAATTGAAGAACGATCCTTTCACCAGGGTGAATAAGAATAGTCAATAGGTTGAGATGACTTTCAAATTTCTGCCATGTGCCATAATTATACACATGATACCATGGGAAGAAAGTTCATATGTAATAAGTCTGCTGATTTATAATGAAAATTATATGGACTTATTACATATATCTATTCTTGCTCCATGCTAATCATAGCTCTGGATCTAGAATGAATGTTGGATCTTGTAGTGCAAACCCGTAGGGAACTGTATTTTCGATTTCGCTGTAGGATATCAAAACTTTATAAGTTCTATGTTGTTTTTAATAGTTAGTTAAAAGTTTATGCTACTTATTACAATACCTAGACAATGGCATACTTAACTTCTAAAAGTTCATTAAAAAAAGAAAAAGACACAAATTCACCTTTGCCTAGTAATTTTATATAATGACTCCACGAGGTAGTGATAAGGTTTGATACACTCTACCCTCCCCAGACCCCACTTAGTGGGGATTTCACTGTGTATGTTGTTGTTGTAGTTGTTGTATTCGATTAATCATTGTTCCTTTGAATTTATTGTCATATCGACAGTAGTGTACTGGTATAAGTATTAAAATATGGTACATTACAGGTTGTCTTCTTTGGGGATAATGTCCCCAAATCTAGGGCAGATGCTGCCATGGAAGCTGCAAAGGGATGTGATGCCTTCCTTGTACTTGGTTCATCTTTGATGACCATGTCCGCTTTCCGGCTTATCAAGTGAGAATTTGCTTCTCTCTTCCATTTTAATAAAAAGAAAATCTGGTCTACTTGGTTAGTTCTAACTTGTTTGATCATTCGGTTCTTGTCTAAGTGCATCATTGATGAATTAGTCTTATACCAAGCATAAATTTTTTTAACTAGGATTGCAATTGCATGACCTGAGATTTCAATTGGGAGAATGGTCCCTTCTGATTCACTTACTCTTTTCCGAAAATCATTTCGGGTGGTTCTGGAAACGAACATTATTTCCCTCTTTGCATATACCTGTTAGATTATCACATCATAATTTTCCTTCTTTGTGTTGGTTTTTATTTCCTTCTCTCCCTTTTGGATAACTTATATCAACACCATGAGGATAAACCTTTGCAACAGAGCTGCGCGTGAGGCAGGTGCTGCTACTGCAATTATGAATATTGGTGCTACACGAGCTGACGATATTGTACCTTTGAAAATTAGTGCTCGAGTTGGAGAGGTTAGTGCTTTGTATGGAATACCAGAAGTTATAGTTTCCGTTATAGTCATCCTCGCATCTGTTTTTACAGTTTTTCTTGCTGCAACGTTCCTGGAACCGTAGCTTATACAATTATATGATGCAGATACTTCCAAGATTGCTCAATGTTGGATCATTAAGTATCCCTGCTCCCTAGTTCCTGATTCAGGGAACTGTTAATTAATAGCATCCCAGACTCTATTTCATCAGTTGCTGCAAATGGATTGTACACTTGGCCGGAACGTGCTAGTTCGCTGCATCTCATGTGTGGTAAATTCACTAAATCCACCCCGATGTTGTTTGTAATTCTTTAAAATGAACTTCTCAAGTACCACACTCACTATTTATGTGCGCGTCTGTGTTGTCACACAACTCGACTACTTCGAATTTCTGATTAGTGAGTTGAAGCTGAAATGGTGCGAAAATACACAGAATATTGCTTGGAAATGATGAATTTTAGTATGGCCTTTTGCATCTTTAAAGATTTACATTATGCTTGTAAAAGATTATAGGGGAAAAGGGGTATAAAAAATACCTCTATGCTATACACATTGCTCAATTCTTTTACCTTTTTTTTATACTTTGGGTCATTGGATGCATTGATATTTCTAATGCATCTCAACGATCAACGTATCGTCATTTTTTTGCTTTTGATCTTAGGTAGAGCTCTAACATGAAGGGGTCGTTTGGTTGGGAACAAGTTATCCTGTAAGTTATTCCACCATGTATATGAGGTTACTTATCCCATCACCAAGGTATAAATGACGGGATAAATAATATCACGACCTCCTAATACCCTCAACCAAACACAGGATAAAATAGTCTTGCATTTTATTCCTAGGATTGTTATACCTTATATATCACATCAAATGACTCCAAAGAGGTATAGGAGGGGTAATCTTGAATCATAGTCAAAAGTAGATAGGTATATTTGGACCATATTCTTGAAATATTTTGACACATGTAGTGTAGCAATTTGGATATTAAAAATATGATATTTGAAGGGGGGTAAAGTTGAAAAATTGCATTCGAAGACATTTAACTTGAAAAATGGTTAAAATCGCTTTTCCAATCTTGAAATTCACTTTCAACAGTTTTTCTTCAAAAAAATCAATGCATTGTATTATCAAATGTTACTTTAAAAGAAGTAAATCTTTTTGTATGGACAAAAGGGGGCATGGTTCATCCGGTCCAAAATAAATGCGAGATGATTTGCTAACGATAAGTATCAAAAGTATAACTGAGGGTAAAATAAAACATTTTTTTATAATAGAGATAAAATTAAACTTTTTCAAGACTACGAAGAGAGCGAAACATCAATTTATTTTACTCCTTTTGTTCACTTCTACTTGTTCATAATGAATTGTTTCACACTTTTTTAGAAATAATAAATGAAATGTACATATTTTTATCAAGATATTCATACTAATTGATGTATAGTTTTTAATAAATTGGAGAATATGATTTGAAATGAGTAGTTAATATTATTGATAAAACATGAAGTAAAAACATTGTTTTTCTTTTAATATGTTATAAAAATTCATTTTTAATTATAATAAACAAGTAAAAATGAAGGAAAAATAATTTTATAATTGGGTTGTTTGGAATTTTAGGAGTCAATTAAAGTTGAATATAAAAATTACAAATTGTTTAGCAAATACTCCCTCCGTCCCTTTTTAGTTGTCCACTTTAGAAATGGCACACAGATTAAGGCAACAATGATTAGCACAGTGAAGTTACAATTTTACCCTTATGACAACTTTTCACTTCAAAATTACAACCACTTATTTGAATTCAAGTGAAATAAATTTGAGGGAAACAACATACACTTTTACAATTTTCAAGAAGTGTAAATAAGGGTATAATAGGAAAAAATTTGTTGTCCTTTCTTGATTTGTCAAAATGGACAACTAAATAGGGACAACTAAAAAAGGAAATATGGACAAGTAAATAGGGACGGAGGGAGTANTACATATTTTTATCAAGATATTCATACTAATTGATGTATAGTTTTTAATAAATTGGAGAATATGATTTGAAATGAGTAGTTAATATTATTGATAAAACATGAAGTAAAAACATTGTTTTTCTTTTGATATGTTATAAAAATTCATTTTTAATTATAATAAACAAGTAAAAATGAAAGGGAAAATAATTTTATAATTGGGTTGTTTGGAATTTTAGGAGTCAACTAAATTTGAATATAAAAATTACAAATTGTTTAGCAAATAAGTAATGAAGAAACTTCGAGGTTGGAGCCTTGGAGGTATCACAAATATATTCTCATGGAGCACGTCATAATCCAGTCAACACTTCACATCATCTCTGAGCTGTCCTATAAAAAAAGTTGAAAACTTCACCACTTTTTTCTGTTTTTTTTTTTTATAATGTTTTTTTTTCATTGTTTGATATCTGCATTAAAATTTGACAATTTCGAATTCACGCTACCTAGGGAGTAGGGACCCCATTAAGGAGGAAGCACTTTCTATCAAAAAAATTTAATACTAAGGTTCGAATTCAAAATCTCTGATTAAATGAGAAATAACTCATCCATTGCATCACGTTATTTGGAGTTTTTGGTGGTTCACCACTTTTTTATGTTTCTTTTTTCATAATAATAGTAACTTTCTTGCTTTGGTGGCCTGTTAAAGTGCTTAAATTTCTTAGTCAAAGGGCTGTGAACTCAATTATTTTTTATTTTTTGGTGAACTAAATCTGTTGTTAGTTTTTTTTTGAATTCATAGTATTTTGCCAGTTTTTTTAGCACTTTACTAGTCATTTTTTTAATAGATTTGACCAATCAACATCAAATTTTATTGGTTGTGGGCGTTTTTATTTTTTTGTGAGTTGGGCATATCTGGTGAGTGGCTACAATTTTATCTAGAGACGTCAAATCCTCCTTCTTAGGACTTTTGTTAAGGATTCACGGTTGGTAGGAGAATTTATAGATTCGAGGCGAAATCAGAATTTAAATTCTAAATCTATCATTTTATTTATAATTTATCTAAGTTATTGAGTTTGCAGTTAAATATTATTACATGTTTAATAGTTTCTGCAAAAATATAACATCTACCTATACAAGCTCAATTTGGAGATAGGGAGAATTCGATAGAAGTACGAAATTTCGATAGTTCAGAGAATAAAATCGGTGAGTTTAAGCAAAAGCTTCTAAATTTATCAAATTCGAATGAACTGTTTTAGCTTCACCCCTAATCACAAGTGGATTCAAGTTTTCTGCAATCGAGAGTCAAGACTTTGATGACACAAAATTTATATTGGCATGGATAATTGACGCCTTTATATGTGTATCACCCGAATTTTTAAATTCATGACTTCAAATACTTACATTTTAATTCTAATGATGAATAATCATATGTTTTGAATGTTTTGTAAATAGTCGATAATATTTAAGAATATTCAAAAATGTAAGGGAGTAAAAGCTTGAAGTAAAAAGAACTAACTAGTCATCTACTCCACTAGTTAAAATTTGGAGCTATGAACAAACTAGTTAAGTACTCCCTTGTCCTAATTTATATAACATTTATTTTTTAATCGATCTAAAATATAAAAACATATCTTTTAGTTAGTTTAACTTCAAAATATTTATCGTACTTTAAATGATTTATAACTATACAAATATTTATGACTTGCTGTTTTATCTCACAAATTTCAGAAATCTACCTTTTTTAAAAATTTTAGATCAAGTCAAACAATATCTAATAAATTCAGATGGAAGGAGTATTACTTCCTCCGTCCTAATTTATATAACTCGACTTTTTATTTAGTTACATATTTCTAAATGTAATAATTGAACTTTAAAATGTTCATTTTACTTTTAAAAGATGTTTGTAATCACACAATATTTATGATTAATTTTAAATCACAAAATTTAAAGAAACAAATCTTTTTTAAATCATGTATCAAATCAAATAACATCACGTAAATTGAAATGAAAAGTGTATTATTATTCTAAGAATATGCTTTTGACAATTGTGGGTTTGGTAGGCAGCACACGAGTGGTCTTCTTTGTCCTGACCTGACCGCTATTGAATCCCTTTTTCTTTTTCATTTATTGGATAATTATTATTATTATATTACTTTAACAGCCGACTTCTTTAAAGTTTTTATGTATATATCTTAAAATTTGTATAACATTATTTATTGATATTCACGCTATGAATAATATTAAATAGTGTATTTGATTGGATATTAAATTATTTATTTAGAAGTTTGGTGATCAATTCTCACTACAATATATTAAAATAATTTTAGCGATAAATTAATTAACGATAATAATTTAATTGCCGTTGGATATATTTTTTAGAGGTAATTTTACTAGTGACAATTACTTTCTAACACATTTTGTAAATGTCACTAAAGTCTATAGCAATATTAGATCTAATAATAATTAGCTAATATCGACAAACACTTTAGCTGCATATTTATTACCGTTAAAAATATTTTTTTATAATAATTAAAATATATTTTTTCTTTCTTTTTCCCAATCATATACTAAATATCATAGATTTGCCTCTGTTCAAACATATCATAATATTAATATTCTCTTATTATATAAGAGGGAGTTTATGATTGGACATTGTAATGTCCAATCATAAACTGCCTATATAATATATAATATATAATATAATAAATCATTTTTTCTACTATATAATATATATTTATTTTTCTACTATAAGGGAGTTTATATAATATATAATAATATAATATAATAAATCATTTACAAATGACTTAAAATATTTCATATTTAAAGGATATATAATAAAATAGGTTCACTCTCAAAATTCTATCCGGGTCACATATATTGGGACAGAAAAAATAACATATATCATTTTAAAATTACCAAAAAAGTATTATAAATAATAATAACTAACAACTTAAAATATCTTAAAGACATTTTAAAAGGGTTAATTTTGTAATTGTAATTTCTACTATATAATAAAAGAGAGTTTATATAATATATATTCTACTATTATATAATATCATAATAAAACCCCTTTTATTATATAGTAGAAATAAATATAATATATATATATA